>NC_140564.1:1153952-1331452 GCF_057381845.1 Rhamphochromis longiceps
CTATGCACAACAAGCCAACCTTCCTTTTAGCTGGAAAATTCTCTGGTTAGAGTAGATGTAAAACAGCTGGCTGATCATCTGCAGATGTGTGTTTGTGAGGAGCGCTCACACTGCAAGGAGAAAAGGAGAGATGTAACATTTTCTACAGCTGCTTCACTACCACTTTATTTATTTAACTCTTTTTCTCCAATTGATCTTTCTGAGTTAACTTCACCAATTACTTCCTCCAAACCATCAACGTGACTTTTAGACCCCATTCCTACGAAGAGATCTGCTTCAATCTTAAACATTCAGTCCCTATTAATTGCCTACATACCACAGGCCTTTAAGGTGGCAGAAGATAAAGCGTTACTTAAAACTAAGGTTATTGTACTCGGCTCTAAAAATACTAGAAATGCAGTTTTTAACCAGACTCTTCCTCTGGATGGCATTACCTTGGTCTCCAGTAACACTGTGAGGAACCTTGGAGTCATTTTTGACCAGGACATGTCCTTCAACGCACATATTAAACAAATATGTAAGACTGCTTTCTTCCATGTGCGCAACATCTCTAAAGTCAGAAATATCCTGTCTCAGAGTGACGCTAGTTCATGCATTTATTACTTCCAGGCTGGACGACTGTAATTCATTATTATCAGGAAGTCCTAAAAACTCCCTGAAAAGCCTTTAGCTAATCCAAAATGCTGCAGCAAGAGTCCTGACAGGGACTAGAAAGAGAGAGCAGATTTCTCCTGTTTTGGCTTCCTGTTAAATCCAGAACTCAAAATCCTGCTCCTCACATACAAGGTCTTAAATAATCAGGCCCCATCTTATCTTAATGACCTTGTAGTACCATATCACCCTATTAGAGCACTTCGCTCTCGCTCTGCAGGCCTACTTGTTGTTCCTAGAGTATTTAAAAGTAGAATGGGAGGCAGAGCCTTCAGTTTTCAGGCCCCTCTTCTGTGGAACCAGCTTCCAGTTTGGATTCAGGAGACAGACACTATCTCTACTTTCAAGATTAGGCTTAAAACTTTCCTTTTTGCTAAAGCATATAGTTAGGCCTGGACCAGGTGACCCTGAATCCTCCCTTAGTTATGCTGCAATAGACGTAGGCTGCCGGGGGATTCCCATGATGCATTGAGTTTTTCCTTTCCAGTCACCTTTCTCACTCACTATGTGTTAACAGACCTCTCTGCATTGAATCATATCTGTCATTAACCTCTGTCTCTCTTCCACAGCATGTCTTTATCCTGTCTTCCTTCTCCCACCCCAACAGGTTGCAGCAGATGATGCAAGATGTGAGTGGAGGTTGAAGGGCTTTTAAAAACTGCATTTTAGGTGGTATATTTGATGTCGTAAGCCCCGCCTCAGTACAAAGATGGTCGTTCACAGTGTATATAGATGCTTCTTTCACTCCATTTTCAAACCACCTTTAGATGCAGATGTACAGCCAAGTCTTGTCCTGATGAGGTGGCTCTTCGATGTTGTGCCATGTGTTTATGGAGTGGCTGTTTGGTTTCTCCAATGTGGAGGTGTAAGCACTCGTCAGTGCACTGCACCACATGCACTTTGTTGCTAAGTTTGTGTTTGAGAGTTTTGTCTTTTTATCTGAGGGTGTAGCTAGGTCTGAAGTGCACTGAGATGTTGTGCTTGGAGAAGACTCTCCTGATGCTTTTCTTTCCAAGATCCTTAGATTACAAATGTGAAGGAGTTCAAGATTGAGAGGATGCCTGTTTTGGGGATTCTCTTTTACAAAGTGCTAAAATATGTGTTAGGAAAGGGAAAGGGCCGAGGAAGTGACAATTCTGTAAGCCAGTGGATCTTTGTGTTTCCCACTTTCCCTTTAATATTAGTTCCCCTTTTGCCTTTTGTTTTATTTTTAATGTATTACAAAAACATCTGCAGAATCCATCAACTAAAGCACAAAGTGATTGTTTTTTTTATAAAAAGGTAAAGGATTGGACATGTGGGACAAATGTTATTAAAATTAATAAATAAAAGAAGCAGTGTGTGTAGTCCAGCAGAGTTAAGCACACACAGGCCCTTCAGCATACTCCATCATTTATCTGTGAGACCACAAGATGTCAGTGCAAACACACGGGATGCATTTATGGCTGCCACTATGACAACCCTTCATACAGTGCTAGTCCATGATATATCTAACTGACATAAGCATAAATAGATACATAAAGTTGGAGAGTCTTGTCTAACCTTTTGGGCCAAAGGTGGAACAATTCACGGCTGAGACAAGAGTACTTAGAGTTTCTCTCTCTAAACTGAATTTATATGGAGAGCCATAAACTTTTTCTCAAAGTAATCTGGTAATTTACTGTACATAACATTAATGCAATTATCTTAACTTAGTCACAAATGTTACCCAACAGGTAGACAAATATAGTCTTGAACCAGGTAAGGTGGTGTGCAGTAAAGCTGAATTCAAACCTCGTGGTGTGCATCCGTAGGAGGGACCGCTTTGCTTTTAAACGGGGTTAATGCTTTCTGTAATTCTTCTGTGTTCTGTGGTTTCATTTCTTCTAGGCATTCATGTTGTATCCCTCACACACATATGAACTCAAGTGAGATCCCATTCATAAGCCACAGGGTTTGCTATGATGTGGACCACCCTCTGGAGCTATGACAGCTTCAACTCTTCTATGAAAAGAGTCGAGACTGTGTTTATGGGAATTTCTAATCATTTTTCCAGAAGCGCATTTCTGAGGTCAGACAGTGACGGTGGAGACGACGGCCTGGCAACCTTCATGCCAAAGGTCTATTAGGTTGTCCGGGTCAGTCAAGTTCTTCCATACTAAACTTGATCATCCATGTCTCTATGGATGTTTTGTGTGCAGTCATGTTGGAAAAGGCCTAACACAACCTTATAAAAACAGTACCTTTGCATCATGACTGAAACTGGCACCACTGACTAACAAAGGGCCGTGAGGTCGGTTTCAGTTAGTCTTCAAGAAACTGAAGTACAGCTCCTTTTAGAAACTGGCCTGCTTTTAGATTTGGTGTCAGAGCTCTCTGGGAGCAGTTTTTGAAAAGCTTCTCTTTTAACCACTTCTCTTCGGCTGCAGTAACATCCTCCAGCTTATCTGAGAGACACCAAAAACCTTGCTGTTAGGCTCAGTTCTCTCTTCACCATGACAGACTGGTGCTCTGTGTCCACTGACCTAATTTTATCAATTTAAACGTTCTGTCATTGCTGGATGTCGTCACTAAGAGTGTTTGCATCTATGTTACTGTCCCAGAGACACAGTCAGTGTCTCTGGGACATCATATTTAGCATTTCCATTATTTCAGCCTCTTCTTTGGACTGCAGACTATTATTTAATTCTCTAGTCAGACTTTCTCCTTATTTCTTGTCTTAAAGGTGCAACATAGTCAACACTCTCTGTGCTTCACCTGGAGGAAAACATGTTTCCTTATATAGAGAAAAGGGTGGTGTAATATGCAGATTATATGGAGCTTCAAAACGATTGTTGGCTGTGAATTATCTCGACTTACTAACATACACAGGGTATACAAACACGACTGGTACACATGTTTGTCTGCTCTTCTGTATGCCAAAGTATTATAGAGCAGTGATGTCAAAGTCGTTTACATTGTGGGCCACATACAGCCCACTTTAGTGTAAAGATTTAATTCAGTTTAAGGAAAATATGCTGCTGTAGTAAATGCAGGAAATCTGTCAACACAAATAAATAAATATAAAATTACAGAAAACGTTCTGGTAGTTCACTCCCCATTAAAAGTCCTTCACCCCCTATAACGGTAAAACAAACTAGAAGCTTCTATGGCAGATAGGAATGTTTCCATTTTTACACTATGTTAGACCATTGCTGTTGTTTAGTTTTTATTTAATGATGTGATATGTAATACATGCAATGGTGGAGGTCTTTATCAACAGGAAATGTTGTAAAATTCACTTAAAATGTCTCTGCCGGGCCGATTCTGGGCCCCAGGCCTTGTGTTTGACACACCTGTTCTAGTCAAATGTGCGGACACCTGTCTGCAGTCCTTTATTTTAAGCCTATATAGTAAATAAATATATGAGTTGTAAAAGCATCCTCCTGGTCTCAGGCATTGCTTCATAATGTTGGCCCATGTTTATTATTAAATGCTTTCTGCTTCAGTGTTGCCCTTAAGCTTTATAATTATTACTAGTTTGAATTTCCATCACCCCCAACTAGTCACAGCAGATGGCTGCACCTCCTCGAGCCTGGTTCTGCTGGAGGTTCTTCCCATGCTTGCTCACAGGAGGTCGTTCGATTGTTGGGGTTTTCTCTCTGTTGTTGTAGTTTCTTTATCTTATGATATAAAGCACCTCGAGGTGACTGTTGTTGTCATTTGATTCAAATCAGTTTTATATAAATAAAATTGACCTGAGTTGCATTGAATGTTTGGTTCCAGATGGATGTTTGAGTACCTGCCTGTGTGTTATTAGATTTGTAGATTTGTCAACAGAAGATTTACATTTCACTTCACCAACTATGCACCCAGGAGGGAGACTTCAAAGAAGTTTAAGAGGACAGAAGGTGTTGGATCTGTGTCCATGTTTGCAGTAGACTAGAATTAAGCTTCACTCTGGTTTCGTTGAGTTTTGGGCTCCTCTCTCTATGTCATGATTATTCGAGCACAGACTGCTAGTTTTGTATTTCCCAGTGTTTTTGTTTTTCTCTTGAGGTTATTCTTTCTTTTCCCAGACTTCCCTTTTTGACATTTTTTGTGACTTTGTGGTCTCTGCAGTTCGTAGGTATCTTCTGAGTCATTTCCTGTTTTACTTTGACAGTCGTCTCTTGTGTCTTGCTTTGAATTTTGCTTCCCCCAGTGATAGTTTCGATTCTCTACACATGTGCTGCGTTCTCCCATTCTGAATTCAGCCTGGATCCACTTCAGAACTAAAACCTACCTAACATACCTGTTAGACAGCTGTTAACTCAAAATGTTTATTATTTTTATTATTATTGTTGTTGTTTTACCAGGTTGTTATTTTTATCACTTGTGCATTTAGTCTATAGGTCTTTACCAGGTAGATGAACTGCAAATTTGGACATTTCCTTGATGGTTAGATTTTTCAGTCCTGGAAATTCTCACTGAAAAAAACAAATATATAAAAAATATCCTGTAATTGTTATTAGAGGAGATCTGATCTTTTTGTCCTTCTTCTGCTTATAGCTGCTTCAACTAGGGGCTGTGGTAGCAGCATCATCTGCCTTCATCTCTACCTCACTCTAGTGCAAGCATGCACGCCCTCCTTCACTACATCCATGAACCTTTTCAGTGACCATTCTCTTTGCTTCCTGACCGGCAGCATTTAAACTCCCCACTCCTGCCCATCGTTGTCCCATTGCCTCTAAACAGACAGAGGTGGGAGGTGGCCTTTCTCTAAATTTATTTAGCAGAACAAAATGCAAATGTGTTCTGTTGATGAATGCATTTTACACAAAGATCAATTTAGACTTAAAAAACGAGTGCAGATCTGCAGAGCAATCTCTGCATAAACACTAGGGCTGCAACGATTCATCATGTATCCTGAAAAACTCGATTATAAAAAATCCCACATTTTTTTGCTGTGATGCTTCCTTTTTACACACGGCTCTGTAGTGCCGAGTGTTCACCACGTAAATTTGAGAATTTCTCTCACATTTGCAACTGACAACAGACTTGCAATAGAAACACAACTATGAATAAAAAGCATGCCAACATTAAGCTCATGTGGCCACAAGTTTTTTCAAAGAAAAGAGGTGGAGCCGTTACCGCGATGATCACATCATGTAAAGTGAAAGAAAACGTATTTCTATTCAATTTTTATTTATACAGCACCAAATCACAACAACAGTCGCCTCAAGGCACTTTATATTGTACAGTAGACCCTACAATAATACAGAGACAAACCCAACAATCATGTGACCCCCTATGAACAAGCACTTTGGCGACAGTGGGAAGGAAAAATTCCCTTTTAACAGGAAGAAACCTCCAGCAGAACCAGGCTCAGGGAGGGGCGGGGCCATCTGCTGCGATCTACTGTAAAGACCTGCATTTTTTTCCTGTTTTGAATATTTATTATTCTCATTAATAATAATTTGTCATCTGATTTCTCAATCGAAAAATTAATAGAACACTCAATAGTTACTAAATGTATCGATAGTTGCAGCCCTAGGAAACACACAGTGAGGAGCACCTCCAATTTTGCTGTACATGGATAATAATAAAACTATTCTATTCTACTCTTTTATCACTTTAGAATTTCTTTTTTTAAATTTATCAAATGCCAGACAGTCATAAAGCACATAGGTACAGGTAGAAATGATAGTCTCTTCTTTTTCGTTTTTATAACATTCAATAAACATAAATAACATAGATGGCATGAATACCCCCCCACTCCCTTCCAATAATTTGAAGGTAAATATGTTACAGAAAGATGGATTAACCCATGCCTATTCAACTACGAAGTTAGTTGGGCCAGATTTTCAAACCGAGGAATTTATCTGGGCCAGATATTTTTTTTGAAGCCAGTAAGCAGCAGATCATGATCAATTTCAAACCCAAACAACTGTACTGAAAAACAAGTATTTTTTTTTATTCCTTTCCCCCTATAAATCTGGTGGTGACCTCTCACAAATGCACACCAAAAGGTCCATTTAAAAAAAAGGGAGCTATAACTAAACTATTTTTTGCACATTTGAAATAATAATAATAATAATAACAAAAAAACATTTTGATAATTCCCTTTCAAATTAAAATAAATATTTCGCTGACCACTCACTTTTCCTGCCATGGATGGAGCCCCATCGTTCACAAGTATACAGACACGCTTCATATCCAGACCATTTTCCTCAAAAAGAGCTGAAATCTTCTCAAACATTATTTCGCCAGCTGTGTGTCCCTCTAACGGTAGTAAACAGAGCAATTTCCCATCCAAAAAACGGACATATACGCACAACTGTGCATTATCAGTTCTGTCTGTGATCTCCTGCTATAGACATTACATCAGTTTTCTTCAGGTCATCTAACAGCATTTCAAACTCGTCTGACGCCAGAACTTCAACTCTACGAATATTTGAACTGTCCTACAGGGGTACGTTTTTAATAGCAGATGTCACACTCACTTTTCACTGCATCCACCACGGCCAGCATGCAGTATTTCATTGTTTCAGAATCTGTGAAAGGCCTTTTCTTCTTCGCCAAGAAGCAAACACGAAGGGAAGATGCTGCAGCTCTCTCTTGGGCTGTACAGGACCCTCACCATGGTAGTACAACTCCGGTTGTAAGATTATTAAACTCGGTAAAATGAATAAGTATTTGTCAGTCCAGGCAGGGTTAAACCGACAGTTTTCATTGTCAATTTTGCGCTTTTGAAGTGAGAAAGACATGCTGTTGTCGCATCATATATTACGATGATTGTTTAATATGTTTACATCACGGTGCATTGTGGGTTAAATATTGCTAGGCTACTAGGAGTGTTGCATTCACAGTCTACACTACGCTGTAGGAATTTTTAATTTTTTTTAAATTAATTAATGAATTCATTTTTTGCGTTTTCTCTGTGTTTCTGCCAGGACCACAGGCAGGGCCACTCGCAGGTTGCTTCTGGGCCGCCATTTGAATAGGCTTGGATTAACCCATACAAAAAAAGAGAAAAAAAACCAAAAACCCCCCAAAACAAACAAAAACCAAAGAAAAAACCAAAAAAAAAATCAACAATAAAGTGCTAGCGCTCATCCTTGTAGATTAATATTAACATTAATCAACATTAGTTAATATTGCTATTAATGACTACTTGCTCCTCGGTTGAAGTAAATTAATAATGCTGGAGTATCTTAAACGAAGTCTTATGAGGTGGAGCAGCCCCTGCTGGCAATAGCAGGAGAATTTGTGCACGGTCATATGGTGGACTACAAAGAGATTTCTCGCGCTGGTAACTTTTCTAAGTATTTAAGTAACGGTTTCCAGTAAGTAAAAAATCTATCTGACGAGCCTCTGACTTAGACTTAGACTTAGTTCCTCCTACGCCGAGCGGCGCATCGGGCAGCTAGTGATCTCCATCGATGTTGGTCAGCAGCGACTGCTTCAGCTTCGTCCCAGGCAATGTCGACAGTTCTCAGATCGTCCATAAATGTTCGACGCCATGTGGTCTTTGGTCGGCCTTGCTTTCGCTTGCCAGTGCGTGGACGCCATGTCATGGCAATCTTAGCTGGGCGATGAGGGGGTAGGCGTAAAATATGTCCCGCAAAGCGAAAGCGCCTTTCTGCAACAACATCGGCTAATGGGCGGGTGCCTGCTCTTCGTAGGACCTCCTCATTTGTTATTCGGTCCCAGTAGGAAATTCTCAGGATTCGCCGCAAGCCATGTTGTTGAAGCACGTTCAGGTGTTGAATAATTGCACTTGTTGAGCGCCAGGTTTCACTAGCGTAAAGTGCAGTAGGGAAGACGATAGAGTTCAGTAGTCTGATCTTGACCCTTACATTCAGGGAGGTCGAGTTCCAAATAGGTTGGAGACGTCGCAGGACACCAACTGCCTTCCCTATTCTGGCGTCGACATCCCGATCAGAGACCCCGTCATTCGAGATGATGCTGCCAAGATATGTAAAATTCTCCACCTCTTCAGCACGTTGTTGGTTGATCATGACAGGAATGCGGGCATGTGCATAGCCAACTCGGAGTACCTTGGTTTTTTTGGCGCTGATTCTTAATCCAACTTTCGTTGCCTCCCTCTGCAGGGCCGCGGTCAACTTTTGGAGGTCTTCCTGAATCGAGCCCAGCAGGGCGATGTCATCTGAGGGAGAATTTTATCTTCTCCAGTTTTTGAAGTCCTAGGATGTCATGTAACCAGACTTTGATTAATGATGGCTGAGATGATTTACACAACAAATTCTTTAAGGGCAACAAGAGAAGCAAAGGCAATAAGGTTATTTTGGATAGCTGTGATACGAAGGTTATTTGGTGGTTTGCCAAAAATAGCAATATGTGGAGTCGGAGTTAAATTTATACCTCATATATCTGAAATTGTTTTGAAGAATTGATGCCAAAATTCAGACACACACTGTGGAACCATCCTTTCACCTACACGATGGCGTACAAAGATCCTGTGTGATGTACCAAAGATTTCAAATTTTGATTCATCAGTCCATAAAACCTTCTTGATGCATTCTCAATCATCCAGGAAAACAAATCTCCAAAAGTTGATTCTTTTCATCTGGACGTAGCGTTTTGTGGGAGAAACGTTTCGTCATCATCGAGGTGACGTCTTCAGTCTCAGCTGAGGAGGGCCTAAGGGTACATCTGTCACCATCTTACAATGCTGTGATTGCAGCCATTCCCCAGCTCTCTGTGAATGGGACTCATGGACATTGATCAGTGGTTGTTGATCAGTGGTCATGAGAATTTGCATAATTATGATTAAGGAACTGACCTCCCAGCCCATTGTTCCATCAGTGGGCTGGTTTCAGTCATTATGCAAATGTCCTGTTTATAAGATTGGAACCTGCAGTCAGCTGAGACTGAAGACGTCACCTGGATGATGACGAACGTCCAGATGAACAGAAGCAACTTTTGGAGATCCATAAAACCTTCTTCCAGTCTTCAGTAGTCCATTGGTGGTGTTTCATGGCCCAGACAAGCCTCTTTGTCTTATTTTGACGTCTTAGAGATGGCTTTCTTGGTGCAGCTCGTCCTGTCAAACCTGAAGTTTTCTCTTCACAGCTGAAACTGAGACTTGCTCACTACGACCACTATTAAGCTGTGCTTGAAGCTGTTGTCCCGTGAGCCGCCATCACACAAGCTGTTAACTCTCAGAAACTTGTCCTCTGATTCAGTCGTGTCTTTGGGTCTGCAGACCTCAGTGCGCTCGATGGTGAAGGGAACTGTACTCACTGACACTTTGACTTTCTTTGCAGAAACCACATCACTACCTTTATACCATAAATGGAAAAACTGGGGTGTTCTAAAACATTTGACCGGTTGTGTATCTGAATCAAAAACAGCACGCTGCTAGCCAACCCTGGTTTATATATATGTTAGCCAAAACTTAAAGGAAGAGTGAAACACAGGTGCACACACACACACACCAGATTGCACATGCAAGATACAAAACACACCCAAACCAACACTAAGTGCAGCTAGGCATGCATATATGGACACAAAACTTTGTATTCTCTTTAGATTGGATTTAGCGGACAAGGTAGATGGTCACATATGCTATTCATTAAAAAAACACATAAGGAAGTACATTAAAAAAGGGTGGCTGGTGCTATATATGCTTGATCTCTGTGTGATTTTTTTTCTTTTACCTGCATAAAATTCAGGACCATATACGGCTCCAACCATTGGATTCAGCTTCCAGCCTGCACAGGAGACACACATGCAAGCAAAACCGCACACACAGGATAAACGTTAGCATTGCTGCATGAAGCTGCACCTCTCTGCGGCTATATAACAAACCTTTTCCTTTGAATCACTTTGCTCTTATCTTTTGCAAATGCATCATTAATTAGAAACAGAATCACAACCCTTTAATTGTCATTAAACATCGGATGTTCAACAAAATTAGAAGCAACTCTCTGGTCGCAGCATTTAGAATAAAAAACAATAAAAAACAAATAATTGCTGACAATAAAAACAAATCTAAACAAACCAACTATGCAGATGTGCAACGTTTATACAAATGTGTTGCTCTGAAATATTGCACTCGTCTTGTGTGGTGGTGATGCGAATGTTTATGTGTGTGTCCTAGCCTTTTGTTTACCAAAGACAAATAAGAATGTCTGGCGGGGCAGTCCTGGGATGGTGATGAGGTCAAACATGTGAACAGCAGTACTGCATAGAAGGAACCTGGCTGTAGCACAGGGGGTAGAGCAGGTTGCCTGTTAGGTGGAAAGTTGGTGGTTCAATCCCTGGTACTAACCTCACGGTGTTCTTTGTATCCACTGGAGTGTGACTTTTAGCTAGAATGCACCTCCATAGAAATAAAAAGTGCTTCGGTGAATGAGGCAAGTTGTATAAAGTGCTTTGAGTGCTAATGCAGACTAGAAAAGCACTATTTAAGAAGCAGTCTTTTTACCATTTTTTGCTCCGTTGATATGAACTATTCAGTCTTTTTCCAATCACAGTGAAAGCTTCGTTCGGATTGCAAGCAATAAGTTAAATCCTTTCTGCGAACACTCTGCCAGGACTGAGGTTCTGTTGCCTTCTCCAGGTGGAGGCCTCTCTGCTCTCACACCTGAGTGCTTCATAGCTGAGTGTCTGAGCGGAGGCATCACTCCAGGCCAGAGAGGAGCCAATACCCCAAGTGGAGTTTAAGTATTTTGCATTTCTTTCATGAGGGAGGGAAAAGGGGAGCGGGAGAATGACAGACTGATTGTGCCACACCTGAAGCCACTGCATTGGTCTGTAGTGGAGAAGAGAAAGCTGAGCATGAAAGTGAAGCTACTGATTTACTGGTCAAGCTACATTCCAACTGCCAACAATGACTACAAGCTGTTCAGCTGCGTGGCAGGCACTGTAGGACCCAATTGCAGGACTCCGAGACAACAGACTAACTTAGAGAGACAGCTTTATTGTTATTTAGAAACTCTAAAAGAAATACAAAATACAATACTCAGAAAAGGAAGAAACTCGGAACCTGGAACTAGAAAAAGGTGGAAACTCTGAGGGAAAACTTGGAGGACACAGGGATACAAGAGGGAGAGCAAAGGAAGACTCAGACAACATGCTGTATACACAGCAGGTAAATGGATAATACAACTGAGAGGCACCATTAATAAAGACCATGAACCGAAGACTGTGGAGCTCAAACATAAAACGAACCAATAGAACAGGAGCACTACAAAAACAACCAAAAATGAGAAAAACCCTAAAATATCCCAAAAACTCAAAAATCTGAGTCAGTGATCCACAGACCATGACAGCTTTGGAAAGTGGCCGAAAAAATTAGATTTCAGATTAAAGTGGAGAAAATTAATTTTCTCTGAAGAGTGGCTGAGCTCTTTCTTAGCAAGAGTGTGATGAGTCAGTCATTTTGGAGGGACTTAAACAGTACAGCTGTTTGGGGATCTGACCAGACAATCTTCCTCGGCACCTCCTAAGTGCCATGTCCTAGTGGGACTACCATAACTCTCGCTGGCTTCGGAATCAGCAGCTTCCCGTTTGAGCTGGAGGAGGTAGTTGGTGAGAGGGAGATGGACTTCCCTGTTTGCTGTCCCTGTGATCCAAACATGGAGTAGAAAATGGATGGATGGATTGTATAGTGAACTTTCTTATCTGGACTGTCATAAACATTATCACTCTGCCTCCAGATGGAAGCATTTTAAGCATTCTTTATATGGTTTAAGGTAATAAACAATCAGTTAACTCGGTAATCCTAACTCTTGGTAAATTTTTCTCTTCTTTATTTTTCTTTATCACAAATGTCATCTTTCTTTCATGTTCTGAATGAAAAAAGAAAAAGTAATTATTGTACACAAAGTTAATTTGCTAAAAAAAAAGACATTGAGGGTGACTGACTGTAGCGCAGGAAGTAGATGAGGTTGCTGGTTCAAACCCTGGCTGCCCCCAGCCTGCATGCCAAATATCCTTGAATAAGATAGTAACCCCTCTGATGCATCTGAGCGAACTGTAGACTTTACAAACAGTGGATGGTCCTCTAGAGCAAAGGTGTCAAACTCCAATCTTCGATCAATATTAGTAGGTCATGCATGCTGCAGTAGCAACCCCTAACCCTACTCAAGTAAATTTAAATACATTTAAGTAAATGTTAAGTGTTTGGAAAATGTACTTCTAAAAGTACTTTTATTGCACCATGTTCATTCAGTCATGAGCTGCTGTAACATGGATCAAATGGCTGAACTGTCACCTCAGCATGCAGAGTCTATACAGTCTTGTAAATGACCTACTAATTTAATTAGATGTACTGCTGCAGGGACACATGGAGAAGTTTCAGGACCCCGGCCCTCGAGCACTGGAGTTTGACGCCTGTGATCTAGACAAACACTGTGCAAACCCCACCTCCCTCACCGCCGCCCCAGCATACATGCTGGAGGTGTTCTGCGACACACGGTGATCCAAAGCCACACATATTGATGGTAAATGTGAAGTGGGCTTGATAGTAAAAGACTTTGAGGTGACAGACTGAAGAGACTACCAATAAAGATGTGTGATGTCAGGGCTCACTATGGCTCTGCACAAATAGGACAGAGGTGTGGTGTATCTGTAGAGGTACTAACACGTCTGACCACTCCCCCCCATTATCTGCTTTCTTTTCAGTGCTTTCTCCTTCCATCATCACAAAAGTGTGTGTAAGGGATGGAGGAGAGAAGCATGTACTCTAAAGGCCCTTCTCTCTCTGTTTATGAATGAGTCCTGGCTCTTTTTATTGGCTCTATTCCTTTATCCATTCACTGTGTCATCTATCACAGCATCATGCTGTGTACCACATTCTCCATCTACTTGAAATCGCTCCTCTCAGCTCTGATGGCCCTTTCTCTTTGTGCTGCTCTTTTCTTTTACCTTTTTACCGTCCATACGTGCTTTAGATTTCAGTTTGCTATTTGTGTTTGGTTTAATGCAAAATGTAATGCCTCTTGACAAATATTGGTTTCATTAATCAAATGTTAATTGGTTTGGCATTAAGGCACAATCTGGTGCATATTTGTATCTTTTAACCTTCATTCCACTCAAGCTTAGTCTATGAAAGGCTAATTGTTTACTTCTCCTCTTAAACAGCTCAAAAAGGTTCTTGTTAAAAACAGTGAAGAAAATGCAGAGAACTCAGGAGAAGAAGACATGAGAGTGGTAAAAACATGAATGGAAACTTTACCGTTTGTGTAAGGGTTAGCCATCTTTTTGTTCGTCATTACTCTGGCGGTGGCATTGTTCACCTGTCAGCAGACAAAAAAAAGGTGTATAATAAGACAGTGTAAGATATACAAAATTAAACATACACAAAAAAGCAAAAACTGAGCTTGCAATTAATAACTGCTAATAAAACCACTCTCCATGCAATGCTGGTATTTTGTCAATTCAACAAGTGAGGGTACATGCACTCAGTCTAATTGAAAGAATCAATCATAACATTCAACATCAGATAAAGAAAAAGAAAAAATACAACAGGGAGAAAAATTTATAAAACAAATTGTTGTTTCAATGTCATATTTTAAAATATTTTGGGGTTATTTATGTTTCAAAATGCAGTTTCCATAATAATGTTAGTGTTCCTGTTTCTCTGATATGCATGCTGCTAATTCCACTGCTTTGTAATACTAAACAACATCTGACTTATATTCCTTCAGAAGGATATAACTCGCGTTAATGAAGAGCGCACTTATGAATACGGAAATTAGTCCCCTGTTCTATCCCCACTAACCTGTCAACTGATCACATGCATCTGACTGTCTCAACAGTATTAGGCTGCTCCACACAACAAAACCTGTAATTCTGGACAAGTTCAGCCCTGAAAACTGATTCTGAAGAGGAAAACGGATGTTTATGACTCAGGGCTGGCATTATACACATTACACTAATCTGTGGTTGTTAGCTGTTTCATTATGTATCTTCTAGTTCAGAAAAAACTGTAATGACGGGTAACAAGATTAAAGCCTGAATATCACCTGTGATTTATTTTTACCTGGTCCCATTTCTATCTAAGAGCATAACAAGTTGAACTCACCCTCGTACACCCTTCATGCAACTGCCCGAATATCAGTTACAAGTATTTGCGACAAACTGGATGTAAATTGACAGATTTTCCAAGTCAGTATTTTCAAAGTAGAAGAACTTCACGTTTAGACATTAATCTTAAATATTTTAAAACTGAAAATTATGAAGCGTGAAAAGACTGCGAAACTTAAACTTGAGGTGCCAAGGATAAGGAACTACCGGAGAATAGTTTTAACAAGGAGCAAAGGACTAGCAGTGGGAAAATACTGTAAAATACATATTTCTAACTTAAATAAAACACAAACACATAACACAAAGAAAAAAAGAAAACAAATCTCATGCACATGGCACAGGCACAAGTATACGTGAGAGGAGGCAAAATGTATCAAAAACACTACCACAGTGCTGAATCGGTGTCTTTCTCACACACGCACACTTACGGATCAGGTTCAGCATGCAGCGTTCAAGGTGCAGCAGGCAGGGAGAGAGGTGGAGGAAATGATGAAAGAAAAGAAGAAAGGGGTGGAGTAAGTGAGGAAAGTGGGGAGTATGTCAGGAAATATTAGGCAAGCGAAAAAGGGAAAGAGATTCAAGGGGAGGAGAAGGGGAACAGCAGAAGAGGGGGAAAGGAGTAAAGTGAGACAGGAAGCACCTCTATTTTTCGTCCCTCTACGATTGTACCATTTAGTTTCTCCCGTGCATGGTCAGCATCTGCACTGGTTTCAAATGTTACAAACCCAAAACCCTGCAGTGGCCAGGAGGTGGGGTTGAAAAATCAAGCAACAAAAGAAGGACGTCCAGAAGTAAGATGATGAAACAAACAGGGGAAGATAGAGAGAAGAAAAAGACATAAAGGACAGATGAGAGAGCTTCAGGTCTGAATCATGCAGAAAAGCCAGAGAGATGTCACGCTGATCACACAAATATGGGAAACAGCTGGAGTCACACTGAAGAAAGGTGGAAACACAGGACTTAGATGTTCATGTCATTATATATACGTGTGTTGTTGTGTGTGTGTGTTTGTGTGTACACGCGTACGTGCGCATAGTTCTGTTCACTTCATTTCAGTTTTATTTATATAGTGTTAAATCACCACAACCATTGCCTTGAGGTGTCCACAAATAGAGATAAAACAGAGAAAACCCCAACAATCATACGACCCCCCATGAGCAAGAGCTTTGGCAGCAGTGAGAAGGAAAAACTCCCTTTGCATAGGAAGAAACCTCCAGCAGAACCAGAGTCAGGGAGGGGCGGCCATCTGGCACGACTGCTTGGTTGTGAGGGGAGAAAGACAGAACCAAAACATGGTGTGGAAAAGAGCCAGAGATTAATAATAACTAATGATTACATTCAGAGTGATGTGTAAGCACATAGTGAGTAAAATGATGAATTAAAAAGAAACAGTGCATCATAGGATGCCCCTAACAGCATAGGCCTAATGCAGTGTAACTAAAGGAGAGCTCAAGGTCACCTAATCAAGGCCTAACCTAAAGTTTTATCAAAAATGAAAGGTTTAAACCCAATCGTAAAAGTGGAGAAGATGTCCAAAGTGCGAGCTGCTATCACAGAACAGGGGTCTCAGTGTCATGCTTAGTCTTGTGGCAGGCAGGATGTAGGACCCAAATGCAGGACTCGAGACACGTGGGGATGAACTAAAGGAGGCAGCTTTATGGCGCTGTGAAAAACTCAAATACTAAATACAAGAAACAAAGCATAACACCTAGAAACTAGGAAACCAAGAACCCAGGAAACTAGAAACAAAGAAACTAGAGATTAGGAGTTGACGAGAAACAACAATGGAAAACAGGAGCACTGTGAGGTAATGATGCGACAACGGGCAAAGGAAAACACAGGGCTTAAATACACAAGGGAGTAATGAGGGAATGAGACACAGGTGAAGAGCACAGCTGGTAATCACACATAACGAGAAGGAGGGGAAGCAAAAGTGAAAACAGTGAGTATGGAGCCAGACTGTCAAAGTAAACCAGGAAACATGAGAAAGCATAAAGACGCAGACGTGACATTGAGACATGGAGACATGACAGACTGGGGACACATGGAGACAAGCGTGACGGGACATAAAACGTGCAACATGGAAAGGCATAGTAACAGAAAGCTAAAGACTAGAAGCTAACATACACGAAGAACAATAAGAACCAAACCCATGAATCAAATCTAAATCTAAATCAAAGAATATAAATTAATCAAAAAACACAACACTGGGTCACAGACACAGTACTGTGACACTGAAAACTGAAGGCTCTGCCTCCCGTTCTACTTTTAAACACTCCTGGAACCACAAATAAGACCACAGTCTGAAGCGAAGTGCTCTGTTCGGGTGATATGTTATTATGAGGTCAATGCGATGAGAAGAATTTTAAATTCAATTCTGGATTTATAAGTGAGCCAATGAAGATACGTCAGTATAGGAGAAATATGCTGTCAGTATTCTTTCTGTAACATTTTGGATCAACTGATGTCTATTAGACAGATATGATTCAAACCACCACGACACAGTACCTGTAATACCTACAGCGTGCTATAATTGCAGAAATAAAATATAGACAACAGTATCGAACGCTGCACTGAGGTCTAGCAGGACAAGCACAGAGATGAGTCCACTGTCAGAGGCCATAAGAAGATCATTTGTAACCTTCACTAAAGCTGTTTCTGTGCTGTGCTGAGCTCTGAAACCTGACTGAAACTCTTCAAATAAGCCTCTGCAGATGATCTGTTAGCTGTTTGACAACTACTCTTTCAAGGATGTTTGATATGAAAGGAAGGTTGGAGATTGGCCTATAATTAGCTAAGACTGCTGGGTCTAGAGATGCTTTTTGAGTAAAGGTTTCAATGCTGCCAGTAACGGCAGGACTTCTTTGAGCAATCTGGCAGGATTGGGGTCTAAAAGACATGTTGATGGATTAGTGGAACTAATTAGTGAAGTTAACTCAGAAACATTTAAATTTTGTTTGTGAAGAAGAAAAGAGCAATTCAAATCTTCCTGGTAGAAGAGAGGGTTATTTCTCTGCGCCTTTGGGTTGGGGAACGGGTTATGACGGTCGTCTGTGCTTATCAGCGAATGATGGTTCAGAGTACCCGTCCTTCTTGGAGTCCCTCGGCAGGGTGCTGGAGGCTGAACATGAGGAGTCTGTTATCCCACTGTGAGAGTTCAAAGCTCATGTGGGCAATAACAGTGAGTCCTGGAGGGACATGACTGGGACAATCGGCCTGCCAGATCTGAACCTGAGCGGTGTTTTGTTACTTCTGCACAAACCACAGTTTGTCCATCACAAACACCATGTTTGAGCATGAGGGTTACATGTGGCAACAGGACACTCTAGGCCAGCGGTCCCCAACCCCCGGGCTTCGGACCGGTACCGGTCCGTGAGTCGTTTGGTACCGGGCCGCGAGAGTTGAGGCTCAGGTGTGAAATGTATAGTTTTCAGGGTTTTTTATCAGTTTTCAGCATTATTTTGTTATCGTTTTTATCGTTAACTCGGTTTTCCTGGGTCTTTTCACGTGTGTTATGAATAAATCTTCTTTTTTTCGGTACCGGTACTAGTTTTATTTTGTTGTATTTATCCGCGACACCTTAAAGGCCGGTCCCTGAAAATATTGTCGGCCATAAACCGGTCCGTGGCGCAAAAAAGGTTGGGGACCGCTGCTCTAGGCCACGGGTTAATGGTCAGTTTTGTAATTGTATCAACAGATCTGGGGCCATATGTTTTGGACACTCAGGTAAAGAGAGGGGCTGAGTTGTCAACTGATCGCCACCTGGTGGGGAGTTGGATCAGGTGGCAGAGGAAGATGCTGGACAGACCTGGTGTGCCTAAACATACAGTGAGGTGTGAGGAGTGAGTCAGTGACCTAAATTCCTGAAGGCCCTGGATGTTGTACGGCTGTTTTAATTGACATGCCTCTACAATGTTGAGTGGAGATGAGGGGTGGAACCTCTGGGTGTGTGCCAACTACAGGGGGATCACACTCCTCAGCCTCCCTGGGAAAGTCTATGCCAGGATGCAGGAAAGGAGTGTCTGTCCGTTAATTGAACCTTGGATACAGGAAGAACAATGCGGTTTTCATCCTTGTCGTGTAATACTGGTAGAGCTCTTTATCCTCTCAAGGACATTTGGGGGTGCAAGGAAGTTTTCCCAACCAGTCTACATGTGTTTTGTGGACTTTCAAAATGCATTCAACCATGCCCCTCGGAGTGTCCTGTAGGAGGAGCTTTGACAGTATGGGGTGTCTGTCCCATTGTTATGGGCCATTCAATCCTTATACAACCATTGCAAGAGCTTAGTCCACATAGCCGGCAATAAATCGGAGCCATTTCCAGTGGGTGATGAACTCTTCCAGGGCTGCCCTTTGTCACCGATTGTGTTCATAACTTTTATGGACAGAATTTCTAGGTGTAGCCAAGAAAGGCTTCCACTTGGGTGGTTTCAG
The DNA here is from genome assembly GCF_057381845.1 of Rhamphochromis longiceps. Classification (NCBI taxonomy): domain Eukaryota; kingdom Metazoa; phylum Chordata; class Actinopteri; order Cichliformes; family Cichlidae; genus Rhamphochromis; species Rhamphochromis longiceps. The sequence continues at coordinate 1,173,036 of NC_140564.1, forward strand.
AATCTCATCTCTGCTTTTTGCAGACGATATGATTCTGTTGGCTTCATCAGGCGATGGCCATTCACAGCCGACTGTGAAGCAGTAGGAATGAGAATCAGCACCTCCAACTCTGAGGCCATGGTCCTCAGCTGGAAAAGGGTGGAGTGCCCACTTCAGGTCAGGGACAAGTTCCTGCTCCAAGTGGAGGAGTTTAAGGATCTTGGGGTCTTGTTCACAAGTAACAGGAGAACAGGAGATTGATAGACAGATTGGTGCTGTGGCTGCAGTGATGTCCGTCGTGTTGTAGAGAGAGCTGAGTGTAAAAGTGAATCTCTCATGTGACAGGGATGCCTCCTGGGCACCTCTCGTGTAAGGTGTTCAGGGCAAGTCTCACTGGGGGGAGGCCCCGGGGCAGACCCAGGACATGCCGGAGAGATTATATCTCTCGGCGGGCCTGCGAACACCTTGTACCATACCACCACATTAAAGGAATGCTTGGCTCAACAGAGCCCCGATTTTTGTGTCAGTCTGGCTACAAGACAAACCGATCAATGGTACTTGAAATTGTACTTGCTCATAGGTGTTCCAATGATAATTGAGATTCTCTCTCCAATAGTGTAGGATCTTTCTCTTGCAATCAAAAGCACCTTGAGAAAACTTTTGTTGTCAAAAAGTGCAACATAAATAAAACCGAAGTGAACCTGTAGCTCCACCTTTAGGTTTAGACCAGGGGTGTCAAACTCATTTTACATTGCGAGTCACATTTAGCCCCTTTGATCTCTTTCTGTCAGTGCAAAAAAGATACATATTTAACAGTTTTTCTACATGATGAAGGAAAATTTGCTATGACAAAGAACTCTTTGAACTTTAACAAAATAAATGTGTAAAATTACAGAAAAAGTTTTGGTAGCTCATTACGCGGAACTATACAGTTTTTTGTTTTTGTTTTTATTTTTTTTGTAGTTGTAAAAAAAAAGAGACATTTCAACAGAAACTTTTCTGTTTTTGCACAAAGTTACAGAGTTTTTATTAGAGACAGAGCTAAGTGTTTTTTAATTTGGCATAATTTGCAAAAGTTGAAATTTCTTTGGTGTTTAATAGCAGAAATGAGTCTTTCTTGTCAGATGTAATTTCTGGGGGACAAAAAGAGCGACTGACAACACTGCACACAGCAGTGGATTGGGGGTGTATTAAGCAAGCAAATAATGCAGAAAATAAAGATTTTTGGCGGGAATTAAACTGAGAGATAGAGCTGTGCAGGAATTTCTTGAGGGGAAAGGAAGAAAGCAAAAGTAAGAATGAATTCATTACAATGTTACTCAAAGATGAAGTGTAGTTTTGATCTTCTTTGCTGCTGGTTCAGTGAAACCTGCAGTTTCAGAATCAGTAAAATGTCAGCACCTGACTGCATGTCCATATGTGTTTTGCCGCGCTTTGTGTTTACATCTTCTTGCGGAATCTGTACCTGCTCTTTAATCATTTGCTGTTTTAGCTGTTTGGTGGTTGTTGACATGGTTTTGTGGGCTTTTAGCTGAGATTCTGATGCTTCTGTGGATATCACACTTCTATATTGGAATAACAGATCTGATGGTTCATCCTGTTAAACCACATGTTCTCGCTTTCGCCTCGCTATCGGTGGCATTGGGTTCCAACAAGTTAATTGTTTATTGCCTAATTACTGTGTGTAGTATGAATGGTCATGGGAGGTTTTTATCAGTAGGAAAAGCTGTAAAACTTGAAAATACAGTTAAAAGTCCAAAACACATGCTTGTGCTTGTTTGTGATTAGCAGCAAATCAAACAGGTTAAGAATAAAAATTGCTTCAAGTGGTCTCTTCCTCACTTGCTTATTGGGACGATCCTGCACTTCTCCACAACTGGTGCTGGTACATTAAATTCTGTTCAACAAGGTGCACGAGCACACAGGGGAAGTATGGGAGGAGGTTGGGTTGGACAATCCAGTGTTAGGAATACATATGGACTAATAGGCTGCTTTCAGTGTGCAGTGACTGGTCTGTAGTCTGTACAATTAAATCGAGAAAAGAATAAAAAATCATATTAACCCATCGGCTAACAAATGCGTCAGCATACTGGGCAAATGCGCAGTATACAAGATTACCAGTCCAGTTCTGCCATGACACGAAGAATACTAGAATCCTACTGTCATCTTAAAAAATAGCAAAGATTCATTGTTTGTCCAAATGTACAGCAGGTAAGTAAAGTGCCGAAGCCGCCCGGAGGAACATGTCGCTGATAGGACAGTAATTACTGTTAGGCAGCAGGAATGAGCTGTGATGACAATGAGAGAAGTGAAGGACTGCAAGCGAAACACAGGAAACGGGACAAATACAATCAGCAGGAACATTTTATGTTTGTTTGAGGTGTGTTCGTGAACGTTTTATTACATTGCACTTACCTTGGAGCCTCGTTCATTAAAAATAATCTCCACGTCTAAAATCTTTCCAAATTGCTGAAGAAGGGAAGAAGGTGGGTGGGGCATAAAGACAGAGAAAGAAAGACGGAGAAAATAATTAGACTATAACACAAGAAATACTTTATTTATGTTTAGGAAAATCCCCTACTGCTTTCTCCAGCTGGAAAATGAAGTATTTTAAAACCATCTTTAAAAAAAGACAAGTAGTCTGTACCAATAGTAGCATTAGGAAATTATCCATTCACTCTTAGTGCTGTTTAATCATGTGTTTGGCTGATCATAGTAATAAAGAGGTTTGAGTGAATATGTCTGCACTCGAGAAAAATGAGCACCGTGGGAAGGTAGTAGGCAGTTGAGTAGCAACACCCCATCATGGCTATTTGTTTTCTTAGTATGCATACCACCACTGCAACTGCCTGCCAGATCTCACCTAATCATGCATTTGGCTTCTACAGCTTCCCACATAGCAAAATGGATCTGGCCCACACAATGTGCTTACACATGGCCCAAATATCGCAAAGAATGATGGCCCTTTGGTGGCCCACATCTGGTGGCCAGTGGTGACCCACACATGGGCCAGCACAAGGCCAGGTGCAGACACACTGCTAGCCCTGTGCTGGCTCAGAACAGTTTCAGCTCTGGCCCCAGATGTCAGCCTAATGTGTACCTTAATCAAGCCATGTAATAACAACATGTGCCAGAACATAATAGTGCAAAAGCAACATGACAAAACTCTGTTCAGACAGTGAATGGACTGATTCTTATATAGCGCTTTTCTACTCTCACAGATTACTCAAAGTGCTCTATACAACATGCCACATTCACCCAAACACACACTTTTTCTAAACTGAGTGCTTCACGACTACATTCATACACATTCATACTCTTGACATGCAGACTGGAGGAGCCAGGGATCGAACCACTAACCATCCAATCAGTCGGTGACCTGCTCTACCTCCTGAGCTACAGCTACCCAGTAGTAAACATGAGTAAACCCTCGCTAGGTTTTGGATAAAGTGTACACTCACAAACCTGATAAACCTGCATTTGAAACGTTGGCTACCATAGCAGTATAGTATTGCAACATGGCATTTGGGTCTTCTTACTAAAATAGGAAAATAGGAACATAAATAGTGCCATCATTGCCAGACCTGGCCCACATCTGGGTGACATACACCCTGCCATGACACCAGTCAGTCAGAATGCTATGAGCCTGGGCCACATCAACCAACCACAATCAGGCCAGATGTGGCATGCCATCACATAAACAGTGTCATCTACGCCAGGCCTGGCCCATATCTGGATGACATATCACTTACCCATGCCAGAAGTCAGCCAGCAGTGCAGGCTTGACACCAGGTTCGGGTCAGACCTGTCTGCTATGTGGGCTATCTTTAGATCTAAGTAATAGTTTTAATTAGCTCCATGTTTCATTTTATTTGGCTAATTGCTGTGAACTGAGTGCTACACACTCCGACAGACTGATGTCTGTGGTGAGTGTGAGACTGTCAAAAATATAAATACACTAAACATGTAAACACACCAGTATCTGCAGCAGGAACAACTGTAATTTGAGCTATTCTTGGCTAGGTTATACAAAAGCGAGTTAGGAAAACATGCAATTAATTTGAACTGTAAAGTATTTGGGGCTGATTTATGGACCCATCCAATACAATAGAATTCTAAAGAACTTTTTAAAAACAACAGTGGACAAAATACTGTACAAATCACCAAAAGAACACAAGACAAAGCAACACAAACAATAATAAATACAAGGTAAGATCGTCAAAGGAGCTTGCAAAGAAAAGCGTCTGGACTTCTTTAAGTTGCTTGAAGACGTTTCACCTCTCATCCGAGAAGCTTCTTCAGTTCTAAGGTCAAATGGTGGAGAGTCCCAGATATACAGTGGGGCAAAAAAGTATTTACTCAGCCACCGATTGTGCAAGTTCCCCCACCTAAAATGATGACAGAGGTCAGTAATTTGCACCAGAGGTACACTTCAACTGTGAGAGACAGAATGTGAAAAAAAAATCCATGAATCCACATGGTAGGATTTGTAAAGAATTTATTCGTAAATCAGGGTGGAAAATAAGTATTTGGTCAATAACAAAAATACAACTCAATACTTTGTAACATAACCTTTGTTGGCAATAACAGAGGTCAAACGTTTACTATAGGTCTTTACCAGGTTTGCACACACAGTAGCTGGTATTTTGGCCCATTCCTCCATGCAGATCTTCTCGAGAGCAGTGATGTTTTGGGGCTGTCGCCGAGCAACACGGACTTTCAACTCCCGCCACAGATTTTCTATGGGGTTGAGGTCTGGAGACTGGCTAGGCCACTCCAGGACTTTCAAATGCTTCTTACGGAGCCACTCCTTTGTTGCCCGGGCGGTGTGTTTTGGATCATTGTCATGTTGGAAGACCCAGCCTCGTTTCATCTTCAAAGTTCTCACTGATGGAAGGAGGTTTTGGCTCAAAATCTCACGATACATGGCCCCATTCATTCTGTCCTTAACACGGATCAGTCGTCTTGTCCCCTTGGCAGAAAAACAGCCCCATAGCATGATGTTTCCACCCCCATGCTTCACAGTAGGTATGGTGTTCTTGGGATGCAACTCAGTATTCTTCTTCCTCCAAACACGACGAGTTGAGTTTATACCAAAAAGTTCTACTTTGGTTTCATCTGACCACATGACATTCTCCCAATCCTCTGCTGTATCATCCATGTGCTCTCTGGCAAACTTCAGACGGGCCTGGACATGCACTGGCTTCAGCAGCGGAACACGTCTGGCACTGCGGGATTTGATTCCCTGCCGTTGTAGTGTGTTACTTTGGTCCCAGCTCTCTGCAGGTCATTCACCAGGTCCCCCCGTGTGGTTCTGGGATCTTTGCTCACCGTTCTCATGATCATTTTGACCCCACGGGATGAGATCTTGCGTGGAGCCCCAGATCGAGGGAGATTATCAGTGGTCTTGTATGTCTGGATTTTTTTTTTCACATTCTGTCTCTCACAGTTGAAGTGTACCTCTGGTGCAAATTACTGACCTCTGTCATCATTTTAAGTGGGGGAACTTGCACAATCGGTGGCTGACTAAATACTTTTTTGGCCCACTGTAAACCTAGTGGGAGTTTCCCCCCACAGAGGGACAAAAGGACCCCTGATGATCCTCTAATTGCCTGAGCCAAGGTGTGAAACTGGGCGTGGGTCCCAATCAGCCAGAGTTTCGGGTGTGTTCATTGTGAAACCTGGCCCCACCTTATCATGCGAATTCCTGAGGTCAGATGGCCCAGGATGTGAGTGGGCGTTAAGGCGTCTGGGAAGGGATCTCAAAACTGGATTATAGATGGCAGAGAGTTGGTGTCGTAAACCCCCGCCTCTGTTCAAAGATGGTCGCTCACAGTGGACATAGATGGCTTCTCCCACTGGGTTTATATCTGGGACTCTCCACCATTTGACCTTAGAACTGAAGAAGCTTCTCGGATGAGAGGTGAAACGTCTTCAAGCAACTTAAAGAAGTCAAGACGCTTTTCTTTGCAAGCTCCTTTGACTACGATGACCTGGATGACTGAGAACCTTCACAGACACAAGGTAAGATCACACCACTCGTTCCTAAGATTTAAAAATAGGCCACAAGGGGGCTGTCTTAACATGGGGAGGAAGGTAACTCCAACGTTTAGGGGCTATAGCTAAAAAAGATCAACTGTCTCTGCTTTTTAGTTAAGGTTTTGGGACTGCCAGGAACAGCTGGTCTGTGGATCGTATGGAGTCAGGAAGATATATAGCGTGGTACTCATCCATTAAGAGATTTTAAAATAAATAATAAAATCTTAAAAGGGATCCTGAAAGAAGGAGGAGGCTAGGAGAGGCAATGTGCTCATGTTTGCAAGTACCATTTAAAAGGCCAGCAGTAGTATTTTGGACCAATTGCATGCGAGCAAGGAAATAGTTGCTAAGGCCAACATGAAGTGCATTCCAGTATTCCAGACGCAAAGAGACGCTTACTTAATTACAGAATGTATCTGCTTATCTAGTATAAAATCACAGTCACAAATGTGAGTTACTGTGGGTTTAACAGTAGGAGCCAGGTCAAATAGAGGATTGACACAGACACCACTGGACCTGAATACACAGTCTTTGTCATGATCCTGGGTCCTTTTGACCCAGCATTTTTTGTTTTCTCTTCGATTTTGGTTCTGTTCTTCCTTTGTTTAGTGTTCACTCTGTTCTGCCCGTGTGTTCCTGTTTTATTGTGAAGGTCTGCGTCTTATGTGTGTTTTCAGTTTGCCTCCCTAGTCTCGTCATGTTAATCACTCCCAGCTGTGTTTCCCACCTGTGTGTAATCTCCCTGTGTTCTCTGAGTGTATTTAAGTTGTATTTTCTGTCTTAGTAATTGCTGGTTCGTCTGTGTTGTTTCCCCTTGGTCTCCCTGCGTCTTCCCATATGTATTTCTCCGGACCTCCCTGCATCCTCGTTCTGGTTTGTCTTATTAGTTTACCCAGTTTAGGTTTCCAGTTTCATGTTTTGTCGCCACCGCTGTTTGTACTTACCCACCCCTGTTAATAAACACTCACCTGCACCAGAGCTGCTGCCTTTTGGGTCCTTCCTACATTCCACACGGCTTGCCCCGGCAATCCGTGACAGTCTTAGTATCCTTTAGACACTCCAACAGTGGTTTAAGCGAGCTGACATTAATTATTTTTAGTACATGTAAATTTGGGTTGTTGTCTGCATAAAAATAGTTGGCTAGGCCTCCCCAGAGTGAGAAAATAAAGATGAAAGATGAAACTTCTGTCAGTCTACATGAGAGAGGGACTGAGGAAGATACAGGGTTATCAAAGTGATAAATAGGACCTGAACCACTCTGTTTAACCTTATTGATGTCATGATGAATTTATGATGACTTACATTATATTTCCAAAAGTATTCAGTCATCTTCACATGCATATGAACTTCAAATTCAAATTCAAATTTTATTTGTCACATACACAGTCATACACAGTATGATATGCAGTGAAATGCTTACACAACTGCTCGTGAGATAAAACAAAAGACTATGAATAGGATAGGACATAAATATGAAAATTAAAATGAAGGGTAAATTTAACTAGGAAGGAATAAAATAAAATATAAAAACTAAAGATAAAAATAAAATAACTGTACAACAAAATACACAATACACAAATACACAATATAGAAAATATATAAGAATATATGAAGAAATATAGAACAATAACAGCAGCTGTACAGTATTAAGTGGAAATGAAGAAATATAATGTCCAGTGTTGTGCAATCCACATATTTAAGTGTCTTGTGCAATGCAAATATGCTTAAAGTGTAAACAAATGTCCAGAAAGTCCAGTGTGTGTGTAAGAACCATATGTGTGGGTCAGTACTGTGTGGTGGTGTGATTGAGAGACCGTATCGCCTGCGGGAAGAAGCTCCTCCTCAGTCTCTCTGTGTTGGTCTTCAGGGAGCGGAATCGCTTTCCTGACCTCAACAGAGAGAACAGTCTGTTGTTGGGATGGCTGAGGTCCTTCACGATCTTCCTGGCCTTGGTCCAGCACCGCCTGCTGTAGATTGAGTGCAGGTCAGGGAGCTCGGAGCGGATGGTGCGCTCAGCTGACCGCACAACCCTCTGTAGAGCTCGTCTGTCCTGCATGGTGCTGTTCCCGAACCAGGTTAAGATGTTTCCCGTCAGGATGCTCTCTATGGTGCAGGAGTAAAAGTTCCTGAGCACCTTGGAGGGCAGTTGGAAGTCTCTCAAGCGTCTGAGGTGGTAGAGACGCTGACGGGCCTTTTTCACCACGGTGTTGATGTGACAGGACCATGACAGGTCCTGCGTGATGTGAACTCCGAGGTATTTGAAGCTGTCCACTCTCTCCACTGGGCACTCGTTGATGACGGGGGTCTGGTAGTTCCTCTCCTGCTTAGTGCTGAAGTCCACTATCAGCTCCTTTGTCTTACTGACGTTTAGAATGAGGTTGTTCCTCTGGCACCAGTTCTCCAGATTCCTAATCTCCTTCAGGTAGGCCGTCTCGTTGTTATCAGAGATCAGGCCCACCACGACGGTGTCGTCAGCAAACTTGATGATGGTGGTGGAGCTGGTAGTGGCCACGCAGTCATATGTGTACAAAGAGTACAGCAGGGGGCTCAGAACACACCCCTGGGGGGCTCCAGTGCTGAGAGTGGTGGAGGCTGAGACATGTCCACCCATCCTTACTGCCTGTGGTCTGCCAGTTAGGAAGTTGGAGATCCACTGACACATAGATGAGTTGAGTCCCAGATGCTCCAGCTTGGTGGTGAGTGTGGAGGGAATTATGGTATTAAATGCAGAGCTGTAGTCTATGAAGAGCATTTTAACATAATTCCCCCTTCTAGTGTCCAAGTGAGTGAGTGATGTGTGGAGGAGATGAGAGATGGCATCGTCTGTGGAACGATTTGGACGGTAAGCGAACTGTAGTGGGTCCAGTGTGTCTGGTAGTGAAGAAATGATGAAGTCTCTGACCAGGCGTTCAAAGCACTTCATCACTACTGAGGTGAGGGCTACAGGGCGATAGTCATTGAGAGAAGCAGGGTGGGGTTTCTTCGGGACAGGAACAATGATGGACTCCTTGAAGCATGTGGGGATCACCGACTGAGATAAAGAGATGTTGAATATCTCAGTGAACACAGGAGCTAGCTGGTATGCGCAGTCTCTGAGGATACGACCTGAGATGCCGTCTGGTCCTGCTGCTTTCCTGGTGTTCACTCCCTTGAAGGCTCTCCTCACGTCATGCTCGGAGATGACGAGCACGTTTCCGGTGCTGGCAGTATCTTCCTGTCTGCAGCCGTTAGCGCCGCTAACACTAGCATCGTTGGAGTCCTTAGCTGCAGCCTCGAAGCGAGCATAGAAAGTGTTCAGCTCGTCTGCCAGAGTCACGGCCGCGTTCGTTGGTGCTATACAGGGAGTGCAGAATTATTAGGCAAATGAGTATTTTGTCCACTTCATCCTCTTCATGCATGTTGTCTTACTCCAAGCTGTATAGGCTCGAAAGCCTACTACCAATTAAGCATATTAGGTGATGTGCATCTCTGTAATGAGAAGGGGTGTGGTCTAATGACATCAACACCCTATATCAGGTGTGCATAATTATTAGGCAACATCCTTTCCTTTGGCAAAATGGGTCAAAAGAAGGACTTGACAGGCTCAGAAAAGTCAAAAATAGTGAGATATCTTGCAGAGGGATGCAGCAGTCTCAAAATTGCAAAGCTTCTGAAGCGTGATCATCGAACAATCAAGCGTTTCATTCAAAATAGTCAACAGGGTCGCAAGAAGCGTGTGGAAAAACCAAGGTGCAAAATAACTGCCCATGAACTGAGAAAAGTCAAGCGTGCAGCTGCCAAGATGCCACTTGCCACCAGTTTGGCCATATTTCAGAGCTGCAACATCACTGGAGTGCCCAAAAGCACAAGGTGTGCAATACTCAGAGACATGGCCAAGGTAAGAAAAGCTGAAAGACGACCACCACTGAACAAGACACACAAGCTGAAACGTCAAGACTGGGCCAAGAAATATCTCAAGACTGGTTTTTCTAAGGTTTTATGGACTGATGAAATGAGAGTGAGTCTTGATGGGCCAGATGGATGGGCCCGTGGCTGGATTGGTAAAGGGCAGAGAGCTCCAGTCCGACTCAGACGCCAGCAAGGTGGAGGTGGAGTACTGGTTTGGGCTGGTATCATCAAAGATGAGCTTGTGGGGCCTTTTCGGGTTGAGGATGGAGTCAAGCTCAACTCCCAGTTCTACTGCCAGTTTCTGGAAGACACCTTCTTCAAGCAGTGGTACAGGAAGAAGTCTGCATCCTTCAAGAAAAACATGATTTTCATGCAGGACAATGCTCCATCACACGCGTCCAAGTACTCCACAGCGTGGCTGGCAAGAAAGGGTATAAAAGAAGAAAAACTAATGACATGGCCTCCTTGTTCACCTGATCTGAACCCCATTGAGAACCTGTGGTCCATCATCAAATGTGAGATTTACAAGGAGGGAAAACAGTACACCTCTCTGAACAGTGTCTGGGAGGCTGTGGTTGCTGCTGCACGCAATGTTGATGGTGAACAGATCAAAACACTGACAGAATCCATGGATGGCAGGCTTTTGAGTGTCCTTGCAAAGAAAGGTGGCTATATTGGTCGCTGTTTTGTTTTTGTTTTGTTTTTGAATGTCAGAAATGTATATTTGTGAATGTGGAGATGTTATATTGGTTTCACTGGTAAAAATAAATAATTGAAATGGGTATATATTTGTTTTTTGTTAAGTTGCCTAATAATTATGCACAGTAATAGTCACCTGCACACACAGATATCCCCCTAAAATAGCTAAAACTAAAAACAAACTAAAAACTACTTCCAAAAACATTCAGCTTTGATATTAATGAGTTTTTTGGGTTCATTGAGAACATGGTTGTTGTTCAATAATAAAAGTATTCCTCAAAAATACAACTTGCCTAATAATTCTGCACTCCCTATATAATCCGTTATTGTCTTTAGTCCCCGCCACAGGCTCCTAGAGTCACTCTGTTGGAGTTGTGACTCTAGTTTCTTCCCGTACTGCTGCTTCACCTCTTTCACGTCATCATCGGAGCTGCTTCTGAACATGTCCCAGTCTGCGTCATCGAGTGCATCCTGTAACGCGGCCACTGATTGGTCCGTCCAGCGCGCATCCTTGCTCTGAACCGGAACTTGAGTTACATCCCATTCTATAGGGTTTAATGTGACGTTAGACCACCCTTTGCAGCTATAAATGCTTCAACTCTTCTAGGAAGGCTTGGCTCACAGTCTCCACAGTCTCTTGTTGTGGTATGCAGAAGAATTAGGAGTTCCTTCCACCAGAACTAGGAGCTGAGCTCAATTCCTGTACAACAGCCCCACACCATAACCCCCCTCCACCAAAATGTACACTTGGCAGACAAATCAGACAGTTCTCCTGGCAATGCCAAACCCAGATGGAGAAACGTAATTTGCTACTCCAGATTTCTCTACTCCAGTGGAGGGGTGCTTTACACTGCATTAGACACTTTTCTTTGCACTCGGTGATGCAAGACTTGGATGCAGCTGCTCCCTGATGGAAGCCCATTCCATGAAGCTCTCTGTGCTCTGTTTCTGAGCTAATCTAACCTCAGTTTGGAGGTCTGTGACCTCTGCCAACTTTCCCATTGCACACACCTCAGCATTTGCTGACCCGGCTATGTGATTTTAAGTTGCCAATCCCCATTGTTATTCCCAATCAATTGCACTTTGTTGTAGTACGTGTAAGACTTAAGGTGAGGAGGTAAGTAGCAACCAAGTCCCGCTAATCAAATACACTTCATTAACTGATCCTCAGCAAGTGTGAGCACCTCTATAACAACAGAAGTCTGGAGCATTCAGTTAGGTCACACGCAATTTTCTCCAGGTTCACACTGTGCAATAACAGTTAATTAAATGTATAATCTATATTATAAACGTGAATATTTTTGAGTTAGCAGTGCATTCAAATCATGATTCTCATTGCAATAGTTCTCAGTTTTGATAGGCTTAAAAAATAAAAATTTAATGTTCGACATATTGTTTGGAAAGGTTATAAAGACAAGACTTCACTATAAAGAAGGTAATGGTGGAATTGCTTAGGTTTGCAAAGCTGAAAAGTGCCACCTTTGGAGCAAACTGAACAGAGGATATTAGCACAAACACTTCATACCAACGATTGAGCACAGTGGTGGAAGGGTGATGATCTGAGCTTGATTTTAGCCACAGGACCTCAGCACTTTGAAGTCACTGAGTCAAATGTGGTCTTTCTGTATACTGAAGTATTCTAGAGTCAAATGTGAGACTATCTTTCCAACAGCTAAAGCTTGGCCCAGATTGGCTCATGAAACAGGGAAATTAGCCAAATCACAGCAGCAAATCTACTACAGAATGGTTAAAAAAGAGAGAAGAATCAATGCTACTATGGCCCAGTCAAATGCAGATCTCAACCTGATTGAAATGTTGCAGCAGGACCTTAAGAGAGCTGTGAATTAACATAAACAGATGAAGAAAAAAAAAACTGGGGCAAAACTTTAACAAAGAGTGAGCATTCCTGGAAATTCCTGGGAATATGTGGATGGAAGCAGTCACACTAAGACATGCACTCCAATGAATATTTAGTATGCAATGGAATTAAGGAGAATCTTTTCAGGACCTTAAGATCTCTTATCGGGGATTCAATGGGGATGTGATGAGCAACACTAGAGGACAACTTCAAGCCAATTGCCAAAAGCCAAACTTCAAAGTCAGAGGGTGAGCCAAGTCCTGCGGAGTCAGCTAAATTGGAAGAACAAGATCACGCCCATAGATGCCCTACGCCATTAGATACCCTGCTGGGATAATAAGCTGGTCAACAAAGGAGATAGAAGCCACTGACAAGACAAGAAAGCTCCTTATCATGCTTGGAGGATTCCATCCCAAATCCAGCACCCTCAGGAGGCCAAGCAATAATAATAATAATGGATTGCATCTATATAGTGCTTCTCGAGGCCCTCAAAGCGCTTTACAATTCCACTATTCAGTCACTCTCACATTCACACACTGGTGGAGGCAGCTACGGTTGTAGCCACAGCTGCCCTGGGGCGCCTACTGGCCAACACTTCACTTTTTATTTTCAGCATTACTCAGATACTAGATGTTGGTATAAATCAATTTAACATAAAACATATTCAGAGATGGCGCTCTTTGCTTTAGGAGCAGCTGGGATGAACTCATGGCTTTGTGAACTAAGGCAGCACTAACTTTTTTCAGGCAATATGGTAATCTTTAGCCTTCTACTCTCCATAACTAGACCTTGAATCAAGTAGTTATTTCAATAAATAAATAAACATAAAAGACAGCATAGCAAAGGCAAGGCTACAGCACCAGCCCTGAAGATGAAAGAAGTTCACCAGCAAAATCCATGTCAGGTCATACACAATTTGAATACATATTAAAATTTTATTTTTTGGTTTAGATGAGCATATTGAGCAAATTAAAAAGGAAAAAAATATTTATAAAATATTGCTATTATTTTTCCAGTACAAGACATAAAGCTTTGACTTTGTTCTGACTTATGAATTAATAGAATAATTAACTGCTTCTTTCTTTCTTTTATGTTTGTATATACATGTACAGTCTTAGTGTTAACCTTATTTTTTGTATCAAAACTTACTCTGTGCAGTTTTAATTATGTGCTACAGGGCCTTTTTTTGGGATGTGCATATTGTATAAAAATTTGGAATGTGATGAATTTACCTAAATAGGTTCACCTGTTCCACCTTAACCCCACTATGTTTAAACATTCATGTCCTTTTCTACAAAAACAACAAGTAACTTCTTACTGTCTTGACATCCAGGTCTTTATGTCTTTAAGACATTCCTGAAGTTTAACTCGTTGGTGTGTGTTATCTGGCTTCATGGACAGATAGAGCTGGGTGTCATCTGCATAGCAGTGTAAATGTATGCTATGTCTTCTAATGATGCTGCCTAAGGGAAGCATGTATAATGTAAACAGAATTGGTCCTAGCACTGAACCCTGTGGAACTCCATAATTAACCTCAGTGTGTGAAGAGGACTCTCCATTTACATGCACAAACTGGAGTCTGTTAGATAGATATGATACAAACCACTGCAGTGCAGTACCTGTAATACCTACAGCATGCTCTAATCGCTCTAATAGGATATTATGGTCGACAGTATCGAACGCTGCACTGAGGTCTAGCAGGACAAGCACAGAGATGAGTCCACTGTCAGAGGCCATAGAAGATCATTTGTAACCTTCACTAAAGCTGTTTCTGTGCTGTGATGAGCTCTGAAACCTGACTGAAACTCTTCAAATAAACCTCTGCAGATGATCTGTTAGCTGTTTGACAACTACTCTTTCAAGGATGTTTGATATGAAAGGAAGGTTGGAGATTGGCCTATAATTAGCTAAGACTGCTGGGTCTAGAGATGCTTTTTGACTACAGCCAGCTTGAAGGCCTGTGGTACATAACTGATTATTAGAGATAGGTTGATCAGAGCTCTGACTGTTTGTCAGCCTGGCTACAGTGCTGAAGAGAAACCTGGGGTTGTTCTTATTTTCTTCAATCAGTGATGAATAGTAAAATGGCTGTTTTTTTCCAGGCTAAATGTTGATCTTCCAAATTAGTGAGATGCCGTTTCTTCTTTAGCAGAGTTATACCAGGGAGATAACTAATGGTTAAATGCTGTATAAACACAGAGAGTGAAAAAATGTTGAGTTAAGTCTATTCAATTCTAGTTTTTGAAACTAGAAGAATGAAGTTTTAAGCCATTAGGCGTCACTTTTGAAACTACATCTATACTTACATACAATCAATCGTATGTCCTATGTGTGTACATGCTTGCATATATTTGTGTTTTCCTGTGTGTAGGGATTTTTTCAATACGATCCTTCAGATGAAATCATCAAGAATTAAAGCGAATAACTGCATTACTTTGCTCAGCTAAAAAAGCAGTCTCCATTAGTTCAAATTAGAGTTGTTTTGGAGGGAAGGCAGATGTGTTAAACCCAGGAAGCTTGTAAATGATCGTGTGAATGAAGACTTCTTATATAAATACTATTTGAGAAAGCTGACTGTAATTATGTTATTAAAACTAAACAATAAAATGTTTCTTACTTTATCTTTAAGATGATACAAAGTTTTTTTTTTTTTAGATATATTATTGTTTTGGTTAATTATTAAAGTAAGCTGAGTGAAAAATTGTCCTATTTTGTGGTATCTTTAGCTTGTTGTGCAGTATTTTTGGATTTCCTTTAGGAAGATTTCCTTTTGTGCATTCAATAAATCACCCTTTAACCATTTTCATCTCTAAAGTAACCCTTTCTTGAGGTTTGTGTTGCTCAGAAATAAAACATGGCAAGATGGTAAAGAATTCTAATTTTGAACATTTTTTAAATTTACTTATAGATGCAGAATCTTTTCCAATAACATGGTCCCTCTGTTGTCACTGTGGTGGCTCACTATTTTCTGTCTGTCTCACTCCTCTTAGCAGTCTCTTTCTCTTCTATTGTATTGTGTGTATGTGTGTGCATGGGGCCTTCCTCTGGTTCCCACCTTCTGCTTCCTTCTGTTTTGCTTCTTGCTGTCACATGAAAAACTTTCCTGTTGGTTCCTTGTTAGCTGATTGATGAAACCCAGACCAAAGAGTGGTCAGCTGTTTTTTGTGTGGGTTTGTGGACTACCTGTCATGTGGAAGCCCAGGATCTTCACAAGTGTTAGTCTTGTATTTGAAATGTGTTTGGAATGTAAATAAGTGCACTGAACTGTCTGACCTGTGGTCTTTGATACAAAATAAATACTTCACATGAGATGCAATAAATTCCATGCAACAACCAGAGGTCATGAGACCAAGTTAAGTAGTAATGCAATGTGAAGTGATAAACTATTAAAATTGGCATAGTGAATGAGATGGTAAGCACATAAAATATGTTATTTATTAGTTCAAAATGTATAGGGATAACCAGAAGTACACTGGTTATCCCCAGCTGATCACGGCATGGCTGCCCCTCCATGACCATGGAACTGGACCATGGATCTGCCAGAGGTTTTTTCCTAACAAAAGGGAGTTTGTTCTTTTCACTGTCACAAAAGGCTCGCCAGAGAATCATTTGATTACTGGGGTACTGCCTTTAGGATCTTTACATTTACCTTAAAATATAAAATTGTTGCAATTTGGTGCTATATAAATAAAATGAAATGATGAACTGTAGTGAAAGAAGCCAACATAACATTATAAACACTGACAGTTGAAATGAATAACACTGTTTATGTCTTCATCATGGCACCTTAGTGGGTGGGATATATACAGGGATAAGGTAAAATTTTTGATGCATAGATGCAGGAAAAATGGTCAAATGTAAGGATCTGTCACGGTTGGACGGTCCTTTCCGGACGACCTTGCTTGTTTTTATTTTTGCGTGTTTCTGTCTTGCTTCTCTCTCTCTCCCCCCGGTTCTCGGGGCTGTTTACGGAAGTGCGCGCCATGGGAAAGGCGTGATCTGGCGACTGTCGTCATCAGGAGTCCCTCCTCGCTGTTGCCGGCCCACCTGCAGCTGATTACCTGACCAGCTGTCGGTAATCGTCAACCTGGCCAGACAGAGGTATTTAACCAGGGCTCGCAGCGACAGTCGACTTGGGATTATTACTCCTAACTGGTATAGTCTGTGCGAGACGTGTGATTGTGGCATTCGGCTAGCATGTGGCTAATTGTGGATGTTTCCTTCTTCCTCTAGGAGAGTCGAGCGGAGAAGCGAGTTGGGGAGCACACACTAACGGAGTTACCGCACTGAACACACTGGGAGCAAAGGACGGGCACTATTGGAAAATTGCACTTTGGAGTGGATTGTCGGGCTTATCTGTCTATTTCACTGTAAATAATCACACTGTTTTGCTGTGTTTCATTGTGGAACAGGGCCGCTTACGGGCTGACCCGGCCAAGGTCAAAGCTGTCGTGGAATGGCCCATTCCCAAGACCCGCAGGGAGTTGCAGAGGTTCATGGGCAGTTGCAGAGGTTCTTGGGCTTCGCCAAGTTCTACTGCCACTTTATCGGGGATTTCAGCAAGGTAGCCCTTCTTCTAACCAACCTCACTTCTCCTAAGTTGTCCTTCCAGTGGTCCTCCGCAGCCCAGCAAGCATTTGATCGACTCAAGCACCTGTTTTCCTTGGCTCTGGTCCTCGTCCAGGCGGACCTCAGTCGGCCATTCATCGTGCAGGTGGACGCGTCCGATTCAGGCATGGGGGCGGTTCTCACCCAACAGGTCGAAGGCAAGCTACATCCCTGTGCCTTCTTCTCCCGTAGGTTGTCGCCAGCTGAGAGAAATTATGATGTGGGTGACCGGGAGTTGCTCGCCATCAAGTTGTCTCTCAAGGAATGGCGGCATTGGCTGGAGGGCACTGAGCAGCCTTTCGTGGTGTGGACGGACCATAAAAACCTGGAGTATCTCTGGGCGGCCAAGCGCTTCAACGTACGACAAGCCAGGTGAGCCTTATTTTTTACTCGTTTCCACTTCTCCATTACTTACAGGCCCGGTTCTAGGAATACTAAGCCCGATGCGTTGTCGCGCCTGCCTGGGGAACCAACCCCCCCTCCTCTCCATCTCTGAGGGAGAGCTGGCTGTCCCCTCTCTCCAGCGCCATCTGAGATGCTGTCGTTGGGTCTGGCGGGCTGCCCGAGCGGCGCTCCTGAGAACAGCTGAGCGGAACAAGGCATTGGCAGATCGCCGTCGCACTCCCGCCCTGGACTATCAGGTCGGCCAGCAGGTGTTGCTCTCCAGCAGACACATTCCCAAAGAAACTGACCCCTCGGTCTCTTGGCCCCTTCGCCATCCAGGAGGTCCTGAACCCAGTGATGGTCCGGCTGGCCCTTCCGTCTGCTACGAAGGTACAAAACGTCTTCTACAAAATGTTTCTCAGATTAGGCCCGTCCGGACCAGCCCTTTGTCCAGGGGCTTAGAGTACGCTTGGGGAGTGTGATTGTGTGTACAATGTCTCTTTATGTCTGTCTCCACGTTGGGTGAGTGTTGAGTAAGTGCATATGAGAGTATGAGGGTGGGAATGGATGTTTGTATCTGTGTGTGCCTATATGTCTGTGTCTATATGTCAGGTTGGGTATCAGACGCCACCTCTCTGGGGACATCTCAGGTCCTCCAAGGTATGGAGGCCTATCTCCCCCACCACTCCCCCTGCCAGTGTCAGACGCCCTCAGACATCGGTGCGTTGGTGGTTCTTTGTGTCCGGGGGTGGGCGCCCGAGTACACACCGGCTCACTCCTGGTGGCTGCTTGTCACCCCTTAACGAGAAGTCTGGGCCCTCCACCTCCCCTCTGATGTGGACATCGGGTCAGCTGGAGGCGCAGTCGAAAGATTGCAGCGGTCCCAGATCAGATGTACACACTGGAACACTTTCCCATGTTGCTTGTCTGTGTTTATTGTGTTATGGTGTGTTGATACCTGTGCATTCCTGTATTATCCTTTTGTGTTGCACATTTCGATGTTTTTTTCCTTGCTACCTAGCCTGACCTGTCTCCCCAATGTGATGTTTGTATTGTATGCACGGTCGGCAAGGTCTGTCATCTCGGTTGTGGGCAAAAGACCTGCAACTGACAAATAAAGGCTATCTCATCTCTCAACTGATTCAGCTCGTTGGTGAATGCAGAGTCAGCGTTGATCGGCGCAGTGTCCCTGGCTTTGTAGTCCGTAATGGTGCGTAGTCCGTGCCACATACTCCCTGTGTTGCCCTGGTGGAAGCGGGACTCCACACGCTCCCGGTACAGACGTTTGGCATCTCTCACCGCGTGTCGCACGCCGTATGAGGCCGCTTTGTAGGTGCTCATATCGCCAGTGGAGAGACCCGCGTTGTAGGTGGGGGTCCTGGCGTTCACTGCAGTGCGGATCGATCTGTCCATCCACTGTTTCTGGTTTGGGAATGTGGTGACTCTCGCAGTGGGGATAATCTCCTCCGCTAGCATATTGACGAAGCATACTGCTACTTCCGTAAACTCGTTGTCGACTGCGCATGCTCTGAGCATGTCCCAGTCGACGTCGTTGAGTGCGTCCTGTAAGGTAGCTTCTGATTGGGCAGTCCACCGTTTCACGTCCCTCGTGGTTACTTCTTCCCTCCATATGTTTTGTTTATACTGGGGAATGAGGAAGATGGCGTTGTGGTCAGACTTCCCAAAAGCCGGGTGTGAGACAGCTTTGTAGCCCTGCTTGTATGGCGTGTAGCAGTGGTCCAAAATTCGATCCCCCCTCAGCGGACACGAGACATGCTGGTAAAATTTTGGCATGACTTGTCCGAGGTTCGCTTTATTAAAGTCTCCTGCTACAATGAGGGCTGCGCCTGGGTCCTTGTTTTGAAACGAACTCAGGACATCATGTAGTTCGGACAAAGCCATACCTGTGTCCGCTTGGGGTGGGATGTAGACCGCCGTGGTGATGACCGAGGTGAACTCATGGGGCAGATAGAAAGGGCGGCACTTAATGCTCAGGAACTCCAGATGTGGCGAGCAGCCGCTGCAGAGAGCAGAAATGCTCCTGGCATCACAGCACTTTCTGTTTACCATGAAACACACTCCTCCACCTTTGGTTTTGACTCTGCCGTTCTGTCCGTGCGGAGTACAAAAAATGAATCCGACAGAGTTACGGCCTGGTCCGACACAGTGGGGGTCAGCCATGTCTCCGTGAAGCACAGAATGTTGCAGTCCCTCATGTCACGTTGGAAGGTGACTCTTGCTCTTAGGTCATCGAGCTTGTTCTCCATGGATTGTATGTTGGCCAGTAGGATACTGGGAAGTGGTGCGCGATGCGCCTGCTGTCTTAGTCTGTTCCTAATGCCAGTGCGTTTCCCCCGGCGCTTCTTTGTTCTACGCCTCGAATGAGCGGCCCGTCCTTTGTTGTTCTCCGCGCCGCGTAGAATCTCTGGTGGCCAGGATGGGTCGGGTTTAAAAGTGTCCAAGATTAGATGTGCAACCTTGTCAACGATGTTTACAAGTGATCTGCGGTTGTAGACTATAAGACTAGAGGATTTTGGAATGTAAACCAGAGCAAAAAATAAGTAAAAAACAAGAAAAGTGGATAGTCGGAGCGGAGCGGTCAGGAAGGTGTCTGGATGTGGCCGCGCCATCTTACTTGGATGGATGATGAACAAGGATCACTCAGAAGTGTTCGTCTATGCTCTGTGTCAGGCGCTTCAGTAGATTACTCGTGCTATTAACAGCAGTTAGTTTTTTCTCCCCAGGACATATCTTAGATATTACTTTAATATTCTTGTCTGCTTGTTTCAGAAAAGTGAAGAGACGGGAATATGTCCATTTCATAAAACAGCCACACGCACCAGGCGAGTCCGACATCTTCCGCTTTAGAATACGACTATGCAGCAAACTGGCGCGAAATGACGCGCATCTGCACTACAGCGATGTTAAAGCGGTAGAGTTTACTTCTACATTTAGAGCAGGTGTCGGCAACCTTTCTGATGACGAGTGCCATCTAAAATTTCCTCAGAAGTCAGTGTGCCATATGACTGCATTAGCAATAAATTTAATAACGCTCTATATTAACAGTTACACACTATATAGAAGAACTTTATAGAATTATATTTGTTCGCAGATGTTGGCAGCTATCAGCGATCAGAAAAGAAAACATTGGTTCAAACACCTGAAAGTCCTGAAAACACATTGTGAATTCTATCTCAAGTTTTTGAATGAAATGCGGTACTGATGCTGTGCTGAGTGGACAGCTCCTGAAGCATTTGAAGTGTCTGAATGTGGAAATTTCAACATCGCTTGAAAAAACTGCCAGCTAGCAACGTCCCTCTCACCAGTAGGTGAAGTTATTTTTAGCCAATTACAAGTTGAATCTGGTAGTTGGGGTTGTTAGCTAAGATACCATCATTAAGAAGTGGCACAACTAACGTGTCTATGCGAGCTAATTTGCGATGTGCACCGCTGGCCCGGCCATTTATTTTTTAATGCACCTTCTCATTTTGACTAGAGACCGGCCCACCAGGTATTAAAGCCACAAAGCCTTTGAATGAAAACGCTGTGGTGACAGGGATGTACACTGTCTTGTTGGTATATATGTATGATATCTATACATTTTACATCAGATAAAAACTTTGGTTGTAAGATTCAGATAATTATTTAATAACAGCGAGACATTTTAAATGAGAATAAGAAAGTATTTCTTTGTGCCCCCCTCTCCCTTTTAATGCCCTACCTGCCCCCCTAGCAAAACTTTGCTAGATCCGCCCCTGCACAGTTACCAGCTGTCAGCTACTTAGAAAAGGATCCTGGTGTTATTTGTCTCTCAGAAACAGTTCATAACTTCAACTCATCCATGTCACCTAAAAGGTAAACCTGTTTCTCCATCACAGCTCTGATGGTTCAGTAAGGACATCTCCTGGTTTCATCTTCATGTTTCCCTCTCACCACATATCCAAACCAACATCATGACCAGCAGCTTTACAGCTGTGGCTCCAGCAAACATCAGCTGATACTAGAAACTAATATTAAATAAAGTCTAACAACAGCTGATCAAGCTTAAACGTGCTGCTGTTGTTTAGCGCGACATCCGCTGGTTTCCTCTTTCTGGCGCAAAGTGGGCGATAAACAAACAAGAGAGCCGATCAGCTGATCATTGATCAGTTTCATGATTGAAGGAGAAACAGGAGAGAATGAGAGGAGAAGAACAGCTGTGCAGCAAACACAGAATAAATCCAGCTTTGTGTCTTTTTCGTTGTAGCTGAAGTCCGGGACAAACTGTTCCTTTTCACCTCAACACGAAACGCGTAATATTTTCTCTGAATACGAGACCATTCCGTTTTTTAGGGGACGGTTGGCAACTCTACTAACTTATGAATAAAATAAAGTTCATGCTAGCTAGCACGCAGTACGAGTTATTGTAACTGACTGTAAATAGTCAGCACAACAAAAATAAAACTACACCTAAACTTTATATCTGGCCCAGATAGACTGCAGGTCATAACTTCTTACCTGAAGTTCAGTTCACCTGACACTCGGACCGGTAGCTGCCTCGGGTCTCTCCTCTTGCCTCCCCTCTTGCCTCCTCTTTCTCTCATCCACCCACTGGCCTCCACCACTTGCTAATGTTACTGAATCTGTGGAAGCTCCGCCACAGCCACCACCAAACAACTGAGTTATTTTTATACACTGGCCAGCATCTGGCCAATCCACCACCTTTGATTGTTTATACCATTACAAAAAATAAATAAAAAATCATCGGCCCACCGAGCAAATGCCCGATGGCCAGTCCAGCTATGGTCGTGCCATCAGTTAACCCTTCGCGTGCCTAGGGTTGCCGACCCCTGATTTAGAAGATAAATTATTGAAATTAAATAATGATATTCAGCGAGTTTATTATTTTAAAATGTAACGCAAGTACATTGTAAGTAACTGTAATTAAAATACCTACAAATGAACAGTAATTAGTTACTCTACTTTTTCAGTGGAAAAGTAATTTAACTACAGTAACACGTTACTTAGTAACGCATTACACCCAACATTATTCTTGGCATTATTCTTAACTCTGAAATATTGTGAACAGCATCAGTGGAAACTAATTTAGAAAACCTTTTATCTGTAAGCTCTTTAGCCCCGAAAAAAAATGCTAAGAACATCCTGCGTATGGCACCAAAAATGTAACATATCTGATGAGTCAAGTCTCTGTAGTAAATGAAATGGTGTATATCAGTGCCCCCTTCTTTCTAATCACTCTAATTGTCTTAATCAACATAAACACACTCTCTCCACTGTTAGGCCCAGCAATAGTAAAGCCCAGGCTTTCTAACTACCCACTCAGATCAAATGACTCCACTGCTACACTGATATGTTGATGGGAATTAGCAGATTTGCAGATTATAATCACACCACGTTTCCTCAGAGGCAGAGCCGGTTTGAGAGGAGCCTTATGGAATAATTGGATAGGCAAATGAGACTGTAGCCATGAACAAGAGGCATTAAAAAGAATTCCCTTGCCGGGGGCTCTGTGCTACCTGGATGTTGAAAGCCTTCAGAACAGGTGATTAGACAGGAGTAGATGTCATTAAAACTCCATTAGCACAAAACCCAGCCCCCAGTGCTCACTGCAACCGCAGACACACACTGGTAATGCAGATCATAAGTGTTTGTGTGTATAAAAAGCCTGTGTGTGTCTGCTGAGTATCTAATGACTCATTTAGGACCCCTACCCCTGGGAAACGTGACAGTAAGGACCCTCTTGCGGCTGGCTCACTAAGTGCCTGCTTATTAATTAAACACAGCTGAGGCTCAGGGGGTAACAGCAATGCTGCATCAGCTTGTCAAGTTTCATTCTACATGTGGGTAAATGAACAGTATCCTCCTGCAAGTGCTGCACAGCCTGCATGCTTTTTGGTTCCATGCATCTGAAATTATGACAAATTCTTGGATGCCCAATAACAACAGATACTGACATGTGGTAAATACAGGACGGCTTCCTTCTAATAGCTGCGTAGGTAAATGTTTGTTGTAAGTTTTGAGTGCAGGAAATCAATAGAGGTGCAGTCCTGGAATACAGATTTCACTCACATCTTGAGAATGAGAGAACTGAAAAAAAAAGTGGCGCTGTGAATGCCAATTATCATTCTACCATTAAAAAAACCCAGCCTGGTAATTTCCCTTCAATGTGTTTTTCTCATTATGAATTCAACTCAAATAAGCCAGGGTAATGAACCCAGTTTATCCTTTTCTAAAACCAAAGTTTTCTCTCCTTGACTCTGACTATATTGCTGAAACTATACACAACAACCAGAGGAAGGCGTGTTGTTCTTTAGTATTGTGTTATTCACATATGCAGAGATTCAGCTTGTGTCTGTCTCACCTCTGTTTGAACTCGTTTATAAGCCTCTGTGTAATGTTCTCGTATGACTTTCCTCTAACGGGTTTTACACAGATGCAATTTCATTTGGTGTAATGCTCCAACTATCGTATTTGTTTGCATTTTGGTGTTAGACTAGAAGACCGTAATGAAAGACTGAACCAGTTGTTTGTGATTTCCATTAAAGTGAATGGAGGAACCCACTGAAGTGAAACCTGAGTTACTCCTACTGCAGTGACACTGCTTTATAACCAACAACCCCTGAAGCTAAAACATTGACACTAAAAATAAAGAAATGGTGTGACCATGTGTAAGAGAGTCTGTTGTCAGTGCTGGGATGGTTCCCTGACAACTCGTTACATCCTTAATGCAGAAAACATCATTCATCAAAACAGACATTCTGAAGTAGCAAAACAAGTTATTTGGAAATTGTATTTCTGCATTACTGACAATGTTTCCATTTCACAAAGACAAAAAAGGAGTAAAATTAGCTGAAATGATCTCAGCAAAGTCTGACTCGTCAATTTGTGAATCATCTGTAATTTAGTTCACATAGCTGTTAAGATATACGGTTACATTAGTACCAGAAGGTGCATCACACTTTCCTGCTGTACATCATTTTAACCAACTATACAGCTATAAAAAATTTCTGTCATGACCTAAAAAAACAAAACAAATACATCAAACGTATGCAGAGACATTACTTTGTAGTCCCCCTCCCCGTCCCCGCCCCATAAGATGTATGTACCTGCTTGAATTTATTTCTTTTTAATATGTACCTTCCCAGTACTTGTATAAAATTGTATGTCATACACTTTGCATTATATTTTGTAGAAGAGAATTTTTCAGCGAAACCTACTTCCAGAAGAAGAAGGAGGCACTTGGAAACAGTTGTTGCTGTGCTTCCTGTCCTGCTCTTAACGAGGCTGGATGACCTCTGAGCATCACTGATTGTAGTGGGAACTAACAAATTGTCTGTCTCTTCTAATCCCCCTCTTCGGCTTCCACATTCATGTTTCTTTCTTTCTTTCTCACAATTCCTTCTTTGCCTCTATCAGATGCTGTCACTACTTAATTATGTTGAAGTGTTTAGTGCCTTGGAGACCTCACTAAGTGAGTGGGAGAAAGTTCACAGTGCCACTTCTTTTCAAGATTACACTCTTTTAGACGCACACAAAATGAAGATGTCACACTTTATACACCTATCGAGGATAAATTCCCTAGTTGAGGAATCCCATTATTTATATCAACTGATGGACCCTTTCATCAACTCTTCATCAGCCCACAAAAGCCTTGTACATGACGAGGCCTGTGGGCTGTACCGACTTTGAGCAGATATTGAACTCCACCAGAGAAATGTGGAAGTTAGTAGATGTGTCAGAGAGGGGAAATCATACGATATTTAATGGTAATGGTGGATTTATATCAGTAAATCTATAGTCTGTGAATTGACTTGACTCTTAGTAAAAACCTCAGTTGTAATTCCATTGCTTGAGAGAACTTTGTATTTGGCACCAGAGGACATAAGAGAATATTAATTTTTATTGTTAAACCCAGAACACCAAAGACATACCCAATGCACAACCATTGTTACTGCTGCGTGCTACAATGTTAGAACGCCGCATGTTTCACTTCTCATGACGTCACTTTTTTATTTGAAAAAGGCACAGCTTTTGATGAGGCAGTCAGCGTGATGCCACACACAGGAGTTTATCCAAGGAGAACAAATATTAATAATTGATAATAGTGAGCGATATTTTCTAAACGTGTCATGTGAACTGAGGGAAGACAGCAGGAAGGAAAGCTCAATACAGAGAGTGCACTTCAACCAAGACCTTACAGTAGGGCGCCCCCTGGTGGACTTTATAGTAGATCTACGAACAAAAAAGTGGATCATCAGAATTTGCTTAACTGATGGAAAAACCTGCAGTACAAATGATCGTAGCCCACTCACAACATCTTTGCCAGGAACACAGCAGGGACACACTCCATGACTGTAGTAACTGAATACACACAACACAATGAAGCGTTAGCGTGCCACTGACTGTTTTTAATGACCTGTTGCCTTTGATTAGTTTTTTGTATGACTGTGTGCTTATGCTGATGTCCTCAGTGTTCTAAACGTTCATAGAAACCAGTTCTTTGCTTGATATGAAATACTAAGATGTGTAAATACTTGTGCTATTGTGTACTTCACACACATGGAGAAATGCCAAAACTGCCTTTCATTGTTCTAGTAACAGTGACAATAAAAAAGCTATTCTATGCTATTCTATTCTAAGGTGTGTGTGATGCTAATGCTAATGCAAGCACATTGTTTTCTTTGTGTGTTTCCAGTGTAAGACCATGCTGATGGTTATAGTGTACCTATTCTGTTGTCAGTGGCCTTTGGAATGGAAATAGATGCAACGCTCTCGTACCAAATATTCAGAGGTAGGCAGCTGGGTGTTTAAATTATTCAACAAGCCACATGAAAATGTTCATGTTTACCCAATGTAAATAATGCATTGTAAATTTCTATTAAAATTCAGTCTGTAGACTACGGTTAACTTCTGTTTTTTAATTATAGCTATACATAAACAGACACATAGATTTATCTTTTCCTGACTGTATTTGCTGATGTTCTTTAAAAGCAGTGACTGCTTTTAAGTGCACAGTGGCACATAAATTATTGCGTGTCATTGTGTCTCATCTCACCCCAAACATTTGCCGGAGGTCAGGGTCCCGGAAGCGGAAAGGGATGTTAGAGACGTGTAACCTCTTGGGTTGCTGCTTCTCTAATGAATCGCTGGGCTGCAGGTGGAGCTGCTGCGAACCCTCGGTCTGTGCCACGTCCTCTGGATGCTGCAAAGAAAACACACAACATTCCACAAATTAGCCACATTTGTTTGCCAGTAAATATACTGCTATATAAACAAAATGTAATTAAATTAAAAAATAGGACTGATGTTAGAGGTAAGACTGCTAAACCTTTGTAGACTCAACAATCTGCATTAAAACAAACAGATCCTTTCTAATATGCAGTGACAGCTTGAGATGCTCTGGGACGTTGAAGGAAGGTCTTTAAAATGACTTTTAAAAAGAATTTCAAAGGATGTCTGTGAAGGTTCTCAGTCATCCAGGTCATCGTAGTCAAAGGAGCTTGCAAAGAAAAGCGTCTGGACTTCTTTAAGTTACTTGAAGACGTTTCACCTCTCATCCGAGAAGCTTCTTCAGTTCTAAGGTCAAATGGTGGAGAGTCCCAAGCACGACATCCTAGTGCATTTCAGACCCAGCAACACGCTCAGACAAAAACTGGTTCACCCGAAAGACAAAACGCCAAAACACAGACTTAACAATGTGGTGTTTGCTGTACAGTGCAGCGAGGAATGCCCAGACCTCTACATTGGAGAGACTAAACAGCCACTTCACAAGCGCATGGCACAACACAGAAGAGCCACATCCACAGGACAAGACTCAGCAGTCCATCTGCATCTTAAGGATAAAGGACACTCTTTCGAGGATGCCAATGTTCACATTTTGGACAGAGAGGACAGATGGTTTGAAAGAGGAGTGAAAGAAGCATCTATGTCCACTGTGAGCGACCATCTTTGAACAGAGACGGTGGTTTACGACACCAACTCTCTGCCATCTATAATCCAGTTTTGAGATCCCTTCCCAGACGCCTTAACGCCCACTCACATCCTGGGCCATCTGACCGCAGGAATTCGCATGATAAGGTGGGGCCAGGTTTCACAATGAACTCAAGCGTATAAAGTATAAAGCACCTTGATGCAACTGTTGTTGTGATTTGGCACTATGTAAATAACTGAATGGGATTATGTAGTATTTATCTGCTGTCACTGAGCACTCAGACTGCATTTCCACTACAGAGGACAAGTTCCATATTATCTAGTTACACGGAGGGTGAGACAACACCAGCTCTCTGTCAGTGTGTGTTAGTTTTGGAGAGGAACAGACAGGAAAATGCAGTGTTATATTTGTAAAACAAAAGCTCCAGACCACTAACAAGGTGCATTTCTGCAGGTCAGCAGGGCAAAAAAGTCACACACAAAAAATCCCGAGTGCCTGCACCACACTGAACAAGAGGATGCTGCTAAAAACGAAACTACATTAAACTGTATCACAAGCATTAGACAGATTAACATTAATTTGGAAATTTATATTCAACTTAATGTAAAGAGCTGTTATCAGTTCAATAAGGAGAGATCATTAGAAGGAATTAAACATTCTTTCTAACAACAGCAGGAGCCCTGAGTAACATGGCGGAGATGGGGAGGAGGCACAAAAGCATCTGTGATGGAGAATGTTAGACGAGCACATGGAGAAGAGAAGAAGATGACCGGACTAGACCAGTCATGTCACAGCGAGCATGGGAAAGTGGAAGCAAGTTTTGATTAGCCAACAGACACTTGGGAAACAGACAGTGACTACATGTTTTACATGCATACACATAAGCTTCATCCTTTTTTTTTTTTTTCTTCTAAATGACATCAGAAACAGCAGTATGCGACATTACGTGATGGCAGAGCTTCAGTTCATCCTTTGTCATTTTTTTTTTTTTTTTTTTTTTTAATAAATAGGACAGGGGGAATGAATGAGAGAAAGAGGGGGAGAGAAAGAAAGAAAACCAAAGGGGAGAAGAGACGGTGAGAAGGGGGGGGAAGAGAGAGAAAAAAAAAAAAAAAGAACTCCTGGGTCACCTGTATGGAGAAAAAAAACAAACAAACAAAAAAAACAAACAGAGGAGACAGCAAACAACAAAGAGTAACATAATAATAGAGAAAACAAAGCACCATCACAATAAACTAGCTAGTCATAGATATCAGTATTTACTAAATAATAAACGATATTGTGCAGCACGCAAGATAGACAGCGCACAGTGTGCTTTGAGGCAGCAGCCAAGAAAGCTTTAGTCCGCGTCTGTGAATACCCATGTGTGCATACCTGTGTGGATCAGCATGCTTGCATTCCAAAGGTTTCTCCATGTAATGATCTGCTAGGGAGTGTGGGGGGGCCACAGCCCCGTCCTCCAGGGTGTGAAGCGGGTATGGAGGAGATCAAAACTCCAGACATCCAGAGGCCCCCAGAACACAAGAGACCATGGAAGACCAACAGAGGGGCAGCCGCGCCACTGTCCCAGTAAGAGCTGAGGAGAGTCCCAGATGAGGGCTCGCCCAGCAGCCGCGGAGCAGAAGTCAGGGGGAGTTGCAGTGACGCGCCCGTGAGCTCCGCCGGCCCCCAGCTGTGCCTGAGTGACCGAGCCCCAGGCCGAGAGGCCGGGGGCACCCCACCTCCAAAGGGGCCCGAGCGAGCCCCAGGCCCCAGGCCCCGACAAGCGGCCGCCAAGGAGTGAGCCGGTGTGTACCACATAAGCTTCATCCTTCATCCTAAATATGTCACGGTCCGTGGAGATAGACCGTGTGGGAATGTGTGTGTTGGACCCAGACGCGAACACAAGCGAAGATGCAGGAGTGGATTAAACAAAAGCGAGCCTTTTATTATGGCTGATAACAGAACAAACCAGAGCGAGGGCAGTATAAGGGTAATAGTTCAAACAGAAAACCTAAACTGGACATAAACTAAGAAAAAGCTATGGCTGGAGATACGGAACACAGGGGGTGGTAACACAGACGACGCGACACAGACTACATGAAACACAGAGACTAAATACACAAGAGGGATGATCAGGGGAAGTGGCCACACATGGGAACACAGCTGACACAGATAAACATAACAAGACATGGCAGGAGTAAACAACACTGACGGGAGACTGTCAAAGTAAAACAGGAAGTACACAGGTGCAAACAGGAGGAGAGAGAGAGCACGGGCATAGTGGGCTGGGGAAACATGGAATGAAACAAGGAGGGGAGATGAGGGCTCACAGATACATAGAGGGGCACACAGGGGATAAAAGTCACAAGGGGAAGTCAAATAAGGAACACCACAACAGGACAACTTAGGAAACATGGCCTAAATAAGGAACGAAATACAAAAATACAAGGAACTAAGAATACTGGGCCCACATGGCCCAGGACCATGACAAAATAACATTATCCTCATTTGAACCGTCTTTTCTTTTTTCCCCATGATGTATTTTTTCATATGAAGAATGTGGACATGGATGACATTTCCATAAGTAATTATAAACTTAAGCTTTGGCGTCTCCAAACTGATAATATACGAAGTTCAAAACTTGTAGTGTTATGTGTAGATTAGAAATTTAGAAAAAAAGATACAAACATAAATAAAAAACAGAAATCACCCAATCTTACACAACAGTGAAGATGTCTCTCAAACTGCTGACCAGTGTTGGGTAAGTTACTTTAAAAAAGTAATTAATTCCTAATTACATATTACTTACTCAATATTGTATTTAAAATACTTATCTAATTACTGTGTCAGAAAAGTAACTTAATTACTAAATAAGTAATTTAACTAAATACTTCAAATTCCTATAAACCTTGAGTGGGCGAACAATAGAAATTAAACTCTTTAAATAATAAATAATTGTTTTAAAAGACAGAGACTCAGTACGCAGCGGTAGCATCTCTTCCACAATGTAGCCTGCAGTCATTTTTTAAGCTCACCTTCAGACGCTTTCTGTGCTGCTGAAGTAAAACCAGGTTTTGCTGCTTAGCGGGAGTTGCCGCGGTGTTATCCATGGATGATGAACAAGGATCGCTCAGAAGTGTTCGTCTATGCTCTGTGTCAGGCGCTTCAGTAGATTACTCGTGCTATTAATAGCAATAGTTTTTTCTCCCCAGGACATAGCTTACATATTACTTTAATATTCTTGTCTGCTTGTTTCAGAAATGACGCGCACCTATTTTTATTAAATATTTTAAAAAGGAATGGACTTCATATTTAGACTTTAATGACACTCCCGGAATATCTGCTTCTGTTCTATGGGAAGCAGGTAAAGCTGTGATGAGAGGTAAAATAATTTCTTTCTCATCACACAAAAAGAAAGAAGAAAACAAAAATATTCAGGAATTAGAAAAAACCATCAAATCACTAGAAGAAGCCTACGCGTGCAACCAAGATCAGGAAACATTGAACAAAATATGCAAAACAAAACTAGAATTAAATGAAATTATTAATAAAAAAACACAATTCCTTATACAAAGACTACGCTTGCAGAATTTTGAACACAGTAACAAATCAGGTCGATTTCTAGCTAACCAGCTAAAAATAAATAAAGAAAAAACCACTATATGTGCTGCTAAAGATTTATCGGGGAACACAATATATGATCCTGGAAGAATAAACAACATTTTTAGGGATTTCTATGAAACTTTATACTCACCACAAATAAACCCATCTAAAAATGAAATTGATCTGTTTCTTGACAACGTAACTCTTCCAAAATTACTAGACAGTCAAGCAATGGAACTGGATTCACCACTGACGCCAAGTGAACTCCAGGAAGCCCTGATAAGTATGCCCAATAATAAGGCTCCAGGTCCAGACGGCTTCCCTGCAGAATTCTACAAAGAATTCTGGACAATTTTGGCACCAGTATTCCACAGCATGTTGCAGGAAATCGAGGAAAAGGGCAGACTACCACCAAATATGAATTCTGCCAACATTAGTCTCCTGCTAAAACCAGGCAAAGACCCTTTATTTCCCTCAAGCTATCTGGTCCAAGCCTGCATATTTAGAAACAGTCTATGAAAATGCTCCTATCTCTGTAACTGCTCCTTCTGAGCCAAGAATTACAGACTCCGAGTTTGCTATGCCTGGATCCATCTGTACAATCACTGTTTTAAAAACTGCTAATTCTAACTTGAGCAACTTAAGTACAGCAGAGTTGCTAAAACCAGTCCGCCAAAAGTCTTTGTTTGCTAAAACTGTGTTTGGCTCCACTAACTTGGTTTTCCCAGTGTCCGTTACTGCTCCTGAGCTCAGCTCTCCAACTCCAGTACCTGTTCCAAGGGCAGCACGGGCCCAGCTTTCCCTTGCACCCGTATCAGTTCCTCGGGTGAGGGTGGCTGAGGTCCAGCTGGTCCCTGCTTCTGTCCCCAGCCTGGCAGAGGCTCCGTTCATCCCGGCACCCGTACCTGCTCCTCGGGTGGGGTTGATGGACACCCAGCCTCAGCCAGTTGAGGACAGCGTTGTGCTGATAAAGCTTGGACAGACTGTTTGCACTGCACAACCCCAACAGTTGCGTCTCAAGCCAGCTGCGTGCCCTGTGCAGCTACAGTTAGCGTCCGCTGAGCCAGAGGTCTCCGCACCTGCTTGCTCTGCATCTGTTCTCGCTGGGGGTTCAGGAGAACCTCTCCAGCCGCTCCACGTCTCCTCTGGGGGTTCAGGAGAACTGCTCCAGCCGCTCCACGTCTCTGCTCGGGGTTCAGGAGAACCGCTCCAGCCGCTCCTCGTCTCCTCTGGGGGTTCAGGAGAACCGCTCCAGCCGCTCCTCGTCTCTGCTGGGGGTTCAAGAGAACCGCGCCAGCACCTCCTCGTCTCTGCTGGCGGCTCGGGTCAGCCCGGCCAGCACCTCCTCGTCTCTGCTGGAGGGTGTAAGACGCCTCCGTCTGGTCCTGCCTCCATCTGGTCCTGCCTCCATCTGGTCCTGCCTCGCTTGGTCCTGCCTTTCCTGGTTCTGTGCCCACCAAGCGTCGACCAGTACACCCGACGCTTGAGAGCCGCCGCCATCTTCCACGCGGCTGGCCTCCGGACCCGCTCTGCCGCCACTGCCACTTTTCACGTGGCCAGCACCCGGAACAGCTGAACTGAACTTTTGTGGTGCCGACCTTCTGTTCTCTATGGACACTGCTTCCCTGCATTCGAGCTGTTTTTGTTTTTCACTGTTTTTGTGTATTTCTGGGCTCAGTTTTGGACTCTTGCTCCTTGTGTTTTGTTTGGTTTGTTTTGGTATTTATGTGCATGTCTCCCTCAGTTCAGTGTTGCCCTGTCAATGTCCCCTCCCCGAACCTGTGTGCCTTTCTGTGTTCCCTCGGTCCTTAGTTTAGTTTTGCCAGTTTAGTTCTGTTTCTTTGTGAAGCCTGAAATAAAGCAGTTATTTTGAGTTCAGCTCCTGTCTCCGTGAGTTTTGTGTTTGGGTCCTCATCCACCTCCACACAGCTAGTTTGTGACAGTCAATGTCACCAGGGCCTCGGTCTCCTGGTGACATTGTGATATATATTTGTGTGTCATCTGCATAGCTGTGATAGTTTATTTTGTTGTTGTTTATAATCTGTGCCAGTGGGAGCATGTAAATGTTAAACAGAAGGGGTCCCAAGATGGAGCCTTGGGGAACTCCACATGTGATACTTGTCTGCTCGGATGTGAAGTTACCTATTGATACAAAGTATTTCCTGTTTTCTAAGTATGATTTGAACCAGTTTAGTACAGTTCCTGAAAGACCTGTCCAGTTCTCCAGTCGTTTGAGTAATATGTTGTGGTCAACATTATCAAATGCTGCACTGAGATCCAGTAAAACTAGGACTGACATTTTTCCACTGTCTGTGTTCAGACATATGTCATTAAACACTTTGGTCAGAGCGGTTTCAGTGCTGTGGTTCTGTCTAAAACCTGACTGGAAGGCATCGTAGCAATTATTCTGTTTTAAGAAGTAACTGAGCTGTAGAGAAACTGCTTTTTCAATGATCTTACTTAAAAATGGGAGATTTGAGATCGGCCTGTAGTTGTTCATTTGTGTCTTGTCAAACTTGTCCTTTTTCAGTACAGGTTTTATTACAGCAGTTTTTAGTGGTTCTGGAAACACACCTGACATTAAAGAAAAGCTGACGATCTGTAACAGGTCTGACTCCAAAGTCTTTGAGACCTTTTTGAAAAAACGTGTTGGCAGGACATCTAAACAGCAGGAGGAGGAGTTCAGTTGACCTAAGATGTCCTCCAGGTCTTTGCTGTTAATAGGGTGAAACTGTTTCATGGTGTTTAAACAGTTTTTTGGTGGACACAGTACATATCCTGGATCTGCTGTTGATGTACCAATTGCTTGTCTAATTTTTTGGATTTTTTCAGTGAAGAATTTGGAAAAGTCATTGCAGGCCATGGTTGAATGAAGTTCAGCTGCCACTGGCACAGGAGGGTTTGTTAGCCTGTCAACTGTAGAAAATAAGACCCGAGCATTATGGCTGTTTTTAGTGATGATGTCAGAGAAGTAGGACCTCCTTGCATTCCTCAGCTGTAAATTATAATTGTGAAGTTTCTCTTTATAAATGTCATAATGAACCTGGAGGTTTGTTTTTCTCCATCTGCGCTCAGCTTTCCTACACTCTCTTTTTTCATTTTTCACCAGTGTGGAGTTTCTCCATGGAGACTTTTTCCTTCCAGAGATAACCTTCACCTTAATGGGAGCAATAGTGTCCATAACATTTAACATGTTAGCATTGAAGCTATTGACGAGCTCATTGACTGACCCTCTGGGCAGGTCAGGTGTTAATGGGAAGACCTGGTTAAAGATCTCACTACTGTCTTCAGTTATACACCGTTTTGTGATCACTGCTGTTGATATATTTGTGTGGGCTGAGATTTTACTTTCAAAGAAAACACAGTAATGATCAGATAAGCCCACATCAGACACAGTAATGTTTGAAATGCTCAGGCTCTTGGAGATCAGTAGGTCGAGAGTGTGTCCTCTATTATGTGTGGCCTCTGTTACATGCTGAGTCAGCCCAAAGTTGCCCAGAGTGTTACTCAGGTCTTTAGTCCCTTTGTCCTGAGGGTTGTCCACATGAATGTTAAAATCCCCAACAATAATTACACAGTCGAAATCAACACAGATCACAGACAGCAGTTCACTGAGGTCATTAAAAAAGTCTGTGCAGTATTTGGGAGGTCTGTAAACATTAAGAAACACAACTTTGGATGGGGCCTTCAGCTGTAAAGCCACATATTCAAAAGACTGAAAACTTCCAGGAGATAGCTGCTTACATTGAAATGATTCATTAAATAAGACAGCAACCCCTCCTCCTCTCCTGCTCACCCTGGCCTCACTGATAAAACTGTAGTTAGGAGGGGTCGTCTCGATGAGAACAGCTCCACTGTTACTTTGGTCCAACCAAGTTTCATTTAAAAACATAAAATCAAGGCTGTGCTCAGTGATTAAATCATTAATTAAAAATGTTTTCCCAGCTAAAGATCTAACGTTTAATAAAGCCAACTTAAGTGTTTTAGAGGTATTATTTGCCCCCTCTTGTTTGGGAGCAGTCTGTGGCACACAGGGTATGTTTACTATGTTTAAAGATCTTTTAGAGTGCAGCTCTCTGTGTTTTGACCAGGCCACATGTCTCCTGTCACCTAAAAGTACAGAAATTTTAAAACCTTCTAGTAAACAGGGTCCCAGCTTCTCCTGGGAAAAGTCACCACTGCCATAATCCTCGCAGCCCGGACCCTCCACACATCACACATCAGACTGCGGAGACAGGGCATGAAGAGGAACTAAGGGGGGCGAGGCTGTGCAATGTGACTTCGATTGCTCTGTTGAGGGTGGGGCTTGATAGCGAACCTTTGGCCGCTCTGGTGGGGGGTTTATGGGGGACAAAAAGGGATTGGGCCGGGGGGTAGATCTGAGCCCAGCACTGACCCGCTCCATCATCTCCTCAGTGAATTTCAGGTGTGGGGAGGAGGGAGAAAGGGAGGGGGAGGAGGGTCAAATCAAATCAAATCAAATCAAATCACTTTTATTGTCACATCACATGTGCAGGTACATTGGTACAGCACATGTGAGTGAAATTCTTGTGTGCGAGCTTCACAAGCAACAGAGTTGTGCAAAATACAATAATGTAAACAAGCAAAATACAAGAATGGCTACAACTGAAACTAATAAATATATGTACAATATATAATAGTATATGCATTTCTGGATGTGTATACTAAATATTTTTCTACGTGTGTGTGTGTGTGTGTGTGTGTACACATATTTTACAAATTAAATAGAGTAAACAATGAATAGAATATATAAAATAAATAAAATAAAATATACAGAGTGAGACATGTGCAAAACAGTGGCATTACTGTACAGTATGGAGTGCATAATGTTAAAGTTCCAGTAGTGAAGCTGAGGTGTTCAGCAGCTCTCAATGGCACAGTGATAGAAGGTCCTGAGGATGCGGGGGCTCATGCCGAATCTTTTCAGTCTCCTGAGAAAGAAGAGGTGCTGCTGCGCCTTCTTCACTGTTTTGTTTGTGTGTACTGACCACGTAAGATCCTCAGCCAGATGTACACCAAGGAACCGGAAGCTGCTCACTCTCTCCACAGCAGCGCCGTTGATGGTGATGGGGGTGTGTACTTCTCTGCACCTCCGGAAGTCCACTATCAACTCCTTTGTCTTTGCGACGTTGAGGGTGAGATGGTTGTCTTGACACCAGTGGGCAGGGCGCTGACCTCCTCCCTGTAAGCCGTCTCATCACTGTTGGTGATAAGACCCACCACTGTAGTGTCGTCCGCAAACTTCACAATGATGTTGGAGCTGTTAGTGGCTGTGCAGTCGTAGGTATAGAGTGAGTACAGGAGAGGGCTCAGTACACACCCCTGTGGAGCACCAGTGTTCAGTGTGACGGGGGATGAGGTGATGCTGCCCAGTCTGACCACTTGGCGTCTGTCAGACAGGAAGCTAAGGATCCAGCTGCAGAGGGAGCTGCTCAGTCCTAGATCCTGCAGTTTCCTGTCCAGCTTCGAGGGAACGATGGTATTGAATGCTGAGCTGTAATCTACAAACAGCATCCTCACATACGTGTCTCTCTTCTCCAGGTGTGACAGGGCAGTGTGTAGTGTCAGGGCTATGGCATCATCAGTGGACCTGTTGTGGCGGTATGCAAACTGTAGAGGGTCCAGTGAGTCGGGTAGTGCAGAGCAGATGAAGTCCCTGACCAGCTTCTCGAAGCATTTGCTTACGATGGGGGTCAGGGCTACAGGTCGCCAGTCGTTCAATGAGGAGATGGTGGAGGATTTGGGTACAGGGACGATGGTGGCCATTTTGAAGCAGGCTGGGACTACAGACAGAGAGAGGGAAAGGTTGAAGATGTGTGTGAACACTCCAGCCAGCTGAGCCGCGCATGACTTGAGGACGCGGCCGGGAATCCCGTCCGGACCAGTAGCTTTGCGTGCGTTCACCTTCCTGAAGCACTTCCGCACATCCTCCTCAGACACAGTGTGCGCACTGACGTCATCCGCGGTGCACACACTGTCTGGTCTCATGGTGTTCGCTGTGTCGAATCTAGCGTAGAATACGTTTAGATCCTCACACAGAGAGGCCGTGGTCTGCGGTGTGCTGGTTTTCCCTCTAAAGTCTGTGATCGTGTTTAGTCCCTGCCACATACTCCGAGGGTTGTCAAACTGTTGCTCCACCCTGTCCCTGTACTCACGTTTGGCTGCTTTGATCGTCTTCCGGAGTTGGTAATGTGCGTGTCTGTAGTCCAATGTGTTCGCGGAGGCAAAGGCGGTGTTCCGTGCCGCGCGAACATCTCCGTTAATCCAGGGTTTTTGATTTGGGAAGGATTTAACTGTTCTGGATGGGACGACATCTTCCACGCATTTCCTGATAAATCCGCAGACTGAGTCTGTGTATTCATCAATGTCCCTAGCAGCCACGTGAAACATTTCCCATTCCGCGTGATCAAAACAGTCCCGCAGCGCAGACTCCGATTGGTCCGTCCAACAGTGCACCGCCCTCCGGGTTGGAGCTTCCTGTTTCAGCTTCTGCCTGATGGCCTCTCAGGGGTTTGGGGGACTGGGGAAGGTCGTGGTCCCTGGTGCTGGTCGTTGGTGTTGTTGAGAGAGTTGGAGGCAAATAGGGACCCATCTTCTTGCCTCAGATGTCTCTCCTTTCTGTGGGGGCAGATGGAGCTCCTCCTCAAGGTTTCTGCTGGGCTTTGTCTGTTCTTGGAGTACTGTTTGTTCCTCCTTATGAGATAACTCCTTGTTTGTCTCAGCCTTGGCACCAAGCACAGATGGATGACGTATGGAATAAAACAAGTTGGAGGTGAACAGTTTCACCCCTGACTTGTTAAAATTAAATCCATTTGCTTTAAACAGATGCCTGCGTTCCCAAAAAATATTAAAGTTGTTGATAAAATGCACTGAGTGGTCGGCACATGCTGATATAAGCCATTTATTCAGTGTAAACAACCTGCTGAATCTCTCGTCTCCTCCTCTGACGGGCGGTACAGGCCCACTGATGAATACAGCTGCATTCAGAGAGTTTACAGTATTTAGTAATCCAGTAAAGTCCCGTTTCAGAACCTCCGACTGTTGTTCGGACACATCGTTTGACCCTGTATGCAGAACAATGTTTGTCACAGTTGGATATTCATCTGCAATTTGAAGAATTCTCTCCTTCAGGTTGTTGACCATATCGTTAGGAAAGCAGAGGACTTTAGTGTTCTTACCGCACATGCTTTGTACATCCTTTACGGCAGAGTCACCCACAATCAGAGTTTCAGGCCTAGCCTTTAGCGTTCCCTGTGGCCTTTTACTTTTCAACAGATTTTCAGACCTTACTTCGCTGCTTTTAGATGGATGGTTGTCCGATATAGATCCATTGTCCTTTGATAGTGGAGCAAATCTGTTCTGCAGTTTCACATTCAGTTGATTTGGAGGTTTGTTGTTAACCTTCCTATTCACGGTTGTCCAGTCCTGTTTCCTCTAGAAGAGCTTCTCTGTCTCGTAGGAAGTGAAGGCCAGTCGGTTTCAGAGATTTCAGCTCGCTGTGCCCTGCCTGTGGTACGTCCTCCCCCTTCCAGGAGACATGATTTATGTCTTGGTTTTGCACCAAGACAGTCCAAGGGGGGATTATCGCTTGAGGATTTATAATAATGCACAGAGTCTACTTTCTTGGTCATGTTATCTGTGCTCCTTAGCTGTGTACTAGCTTGCTCATCGCCATTGTTTTGAGTCAAAGGCAAGGTTGTTTCATTTCCACACAGTCCATTTACCTCCACGTTTACTTCTAAGTGATGAATTTTTGTCTCCAGTACTGCAATCTTCTGCAGGAGGCTGTGGTAGTCATCAGTGGAGGGGGGGGGGGGGGTCTTGTTGCTAGTTAGCCTAGCGGTTAGCTCGGTGCCCAGATGCTATAATCAGGCTTCAGCTTTGTGTAGGTCACAGACACACGGAGCGCTGAGGATAAGGTAACTATAAAAATGTTGCTGTTTCTGTTAAGAACACTTTAGTCCTAATGATCTATAAGTGTCCAGAAGCTATCGCAGGTAAGCTCATACGGAAAAAAGGGAAAAAAAATCAGAATAAAAATCTATAAAAATCAATAAAAGAAGCAAAGCATTTAAAGAGCAAAGAGAGGAAGCGCCCACACTCACAAAAGGAAGGACAAAAAGGCTTTTAATGATTGGCTTGACAGAAAGACCAAGCTGTAGGGGATGTGAAGGTCAGGGTGGTTAAGGAAGAAATGCTAAAGACTAGGGATGGGTACCATGATGGCACCGGTTCTATCATAAACGGTAGTAACCAGACCGAAAAGCAGCGCACATTTCGGTGCTTTATTTCGGTGCTTTTTTTTCCTGAGCTGTGATACACTTCTAGCCAATCATTTTACGTTTCCGAGAATAGTAGGCGGGGCCAGGTACGTAAGTTCTTTTAGAGCAGAGCTACAGATTAAAAATGCCCAAGGCGAAGCGGTCAAAGTCTGGCTGTACTTCACAGCAAAAGATGCAAACTCAGCAGCAACAAGTGCTTTAAGCTGATACTGTGATACTGTCAAAGGAGGTAACACCTCAAATCCGATGAAACACCTGGCGACGCATAGCGGTTTTTTTTTTAAAGCCGAGAAATGCGCCGTATTTGATAGCTTGCTGCGAAACCTCACACCGAGCACGTCGGGTGTGGTGCCAGTTATCGGACCCGGAGTTAGCAACATCCCCCAAAAACCCGAAGAGGAGAGTCCTGGCCCCTAGCCCTGCCAGTCTAGCAGACATGATGACGGATGATGATGCAGCAGCAGCCGTTCTTCTCTGCGTGAGTAGCTTAATGTTGTTCTTGAGTAATTAACGTTGAGTAGGCTAACCACGTTATTACATTAATGCATGTAAGGTGAACTACACTGTTACAAAAAACATCGTAAAACAATGGCAATCTTCTGGCAGCTGGGGCGCCAAAATACGACCGTGAAATAACAGAAAATAACTGTCCCATAAAAATACGGTTATTTTCAGTAATGAAAATAGAGTTTGTTGTGCTAATTTGACATGGGATTGTGCCTTTTCCAAGTGCTTTTAGACATTAAATTAGGAACATTTTTACGCGATCAAACAATGAAATTACCTATAAACAAGGTCAATGAATGTGGAAATATGAATCATAATACGTAAATGTACAGAAATATACAGTTAACAGTTGGTTTGAATAATAATTGATTGCATGCCCTGGGACAGACTGACAGAGGCGAGGCTGCCATATCACACCATCGGCCCCTTTGGCCATCACTAGTAGTCGGTAGGTGAAGAGTCCTGACCACGGACACAACGACGGAGAGTGTCCGAGCCGGGGCTTGAACCGGCAGTCTTCTGATCACAAGGCGAACTGCCAACTCTTGAGCCACGAACGGCCTAACTAGCAGCGATAATAATACTTATGTGATGTAACACAAGCTTATAGGGATCATGTTATATACTTTTCCATAGCATTACATTTGAATTCGATCTTTCAAATAACGGACAGATATTTGTGAGATCATGATACATTTGTGAATGTATTTTAACAATCTAAATATGCATATGTACAGACAGATACATTTAGTAATCATGACAATTATGTTGTATTACATTACAGTGATTTAACGTTAATTTACATTCAAAATGTGAAGCCAAAGTCTATTTATGTAACTTTAATGATATTCTAGACGAACAGAACATTACTGTAAAATGCACA
The DNA here is from genome assembly GCF_057381845.1 of Rhamphochromis longiceps. Taxonomy (NCBI): domain Eukaryota; kingdom Metazoa; phylum Chordata; class Actinopteri; order Cichliformes; family Cichlidae; genus Rhamphochromis; species Rhamphochromis longiceps. The sequence goes on from NC_140564.1 coordinate 1,213,700, forward strand.
GTAAAATACCTTCATATTAGGGTTTTTTTCCTACGGTCGCAGCATTACCCGCGACCTTGTTGTTAGTTCACATTCATTGGCCGATGCTTAGCGTCATGTTATTTATATTAATTGCAATTCCTACCTCTACATTTCTTTTTCAAAATATATAATTGCAATGTTTTACATTGTGGCATGCAGAGAAATCTTATCAAAAAAGCTCACAGAGAGAGATTGAGCTTGTTATTTAACCCCAAGCTGGTAGGGGGAGCTCCTTATTAAAACACTTGCCGTGCTACAATGTGCCTCAAGGTTCAACAACAGCACAACAGAAGTCACTCATGGTACAGCACTCTCTCTACAAAACAACAACTGTCAGTGACGCTGCACCACGGCGTAAACACAACATTCAAGATAACAGTTAAAAGTAACGTAACCATAAACAATAGAACAAGAACATGTTCTCTTCACCCACCAATAGAACAGATGTTCCCTTCACCCTGGCCAAAAAGGCTAAAATGACCAAAGAAAAAGAGGGAAACAGCTAAACATGAGAGGTGTTTGGACAAAGTTAGTGTTTTTTCCATTGATTAAGCACTGCTTCCAGCCAAGAGTGATACCATATATGCCCCATAGCTGCAGAAAAGGCTAACATTGTTATCTTTTTACAAAAAACAGCTGAACATGAGAGGTTTTTGGACCAATTTTGTGTTCTCCATTCTTTAAGCACCGGTTTGAGCACCGTTTAAGCACTGGCACCGTTTCAAAAGTACCGGTTTGGCACTGGTATCGGATAAAACCTAAACGATACCCATCCCTACTAAAGACACTAGATAGTGAAAAAATGACAAGAGTGAGTTGAGAAGACAGAACACATCCTTTGAGGAGATGATGAATGAGTAAAACGAGATGGAGAGGAGAATGAATGGAGTGAATCAGGAAGTGTGGAAAGGTAGTCGGTCCAGATGACATACCTGTGGAGTTATGGAGATGTCTAGGAGAGAGGCAGTGGACTTTTTGACCAGATTGTTTTACACAATCTTGGAGAATGAGAGGATGCCTGAGTCTTTCAGAACCTTGTCACCTGGAATATGCCAATTCAAAAATATCAAGTGTGTACATTATCTGTTATGTTTCAGTTAATATTTATATATGGTTTTTCTACTCTGAGCAGTCAAAGTGCTTTTAACTACAAGCCTCATTCATCCAAACACACACCAATACCTGGGCTTTGTATACCTAAACACCTCGTCCAATGTTCTTTCGCAAAAGTAAAACAATCAATAGAGAGCAGACTTCCACCTTTTGTTTAACGGGTTTAACAAAAACATTTCATTACATTTTTCAAAAATGTAAGTCATTGTAATACATCTTTGACAATAAAGGTAGCAAAGTTTTGGTATAAGGTTGGTATTTCTATGTCTAACCTTGAGTGTATTTCTTCCCAATCCTGCCAGCACTGTCCTCATATTAACACCATTTCTCACCATGCTCCAGGCTTAGTGGCCTGAATATTTGCTTGTGTAACCAGTGGGAAGTGGTGGTGCATAACTATAGTGTGGACTTCCTTAGTACTGCATGAATGTGTGTATGTTTGGAGGTCTGTGCTGAAATGCAGCACATGGCTTATAGAGACACCAGTCTATCTGTGTGTGTGTTTATGTGTGACTAGCTATTGTTTTGCATGCATTTACTTTTACATTACATATATTTACATATGTTGTGAAAACAGCAAAATTGAAGTCATCTTTACGTTTTATGTTGACTTTTTTTCACATCAGGGTTTAATGGCAAGCAGTGCTAGTTCAGTGAGATCTAAAAACAGATATCGGTTAAATCCAAAGTGACAGTCATCTCTCTCATTCCATCTCAAACGACATATTGTCCAGTAGCTTCTCTCGCTGCTCGTTTACCGTATTCTTGAATTACTACCATCTTGTGGTCTCAGTTGGCTGGTGCCTCTAGCAGTGTGCTCGACTCTCCTCTTTATTCCACCAGAATTTGTAGGATAGAGCACATTTCATGTGGATGTTTGTTCCACTAACAAAAGCTCTCAGCAGCCTTTTCTGGCTGTTTGCATCAATGTGAGTGTTTGGTCTGTGATGGGAAACTAGTATGCTAGACAAGTTGCCACTGGCTTTGCTTTCACTGCTCTGAGATAAGTGGTGATACATTTAGGGAAATACACCTAGCATAAATAAGTACATAAGCACTCTGGGATTTATCATCTAAAAAGATATGTTTGTCTAGCTATGCCAGTCCGTATTATGTAGTGGAGAGAAAAGTGCAGTGTCAAGACGTTTTTAATATCTTCTTTAGCACATGCTTTGGCTCTGCTTAAATAAATATCAAACTTGCATCTAAAGACCCGGTTGTGGAAATCAATACTTTATCCATCCATCAATTCGCTTCCGCTTATCCTTTTCAGGGTCGCGGGGGGCGCTGGAGCCTATCCCAGCTGTCATAGGGCGAGAGGCAGGGTACACCCTGGACAGGTCGCCAGTCTGTCGCAGGGCCAACACACAGGGACAGACAACCATTCACACCTAGTGGCAATTTGGATTATCCAGTTAACCTATCCCCATGAGCTGCATGTCTTTGGAGGGTGGGAGGAAGCTGGAGTATGCAAAGTCCACACAGAAAGACCCCGGCCTGATGGTGGAATTGAACTCAGGACCTTCTTGCTGTGAGGTAACAGTGCTAACCACCGTGCCACCGTGCTGCTCGATACTTTAGATTTTTCATTTATAAAGATGAATCTTTTTAATGATTATAACAGGTCGTTCCAACCAATTACAGTATCAGAGCCTTGGGGCTTATGATCCTGGCCATGAATTCAACTGTATACCAAAGTATTCTAGAGCCAAATGTGAAGCTGACAGCTAAAACTTTTTCCAAATTCGATCATGCAACAAGACAATGATCTAAAGAACAGCAGCAGCTCTTCACAATGATAAAGAAAAGAAACAAAGGGTTGCAATGGCCAAGTCCAGAAATCCTCCTGTTTGAATTCAGTGATATTAAGGAGCGTGGACCAAATGCCTCCACAACAATGTGAGATCTAAACATTTATTACAGTTACAAGCCATTGAACCATGGGGTGTATACCAGACAGCGTACTACAGATGTCTAAACCTTACGTCCATTCTCATGTACCTTGGTTATCAGCTTCACTTGGTTGTGTTGACTGTTAATGGTTACATCATTGGCTAGCTGGCTTTGCCTTCAGGTTGACTCCATGGACAAAAGCATTGCTTCTTAACTAATGAAATTCTTTATTTCCTGTTCAGGAGATGAGACTGTCATTCACTTTTATATACAAACGATCACTCTGCCTAGAGTTCATAACCAATGTTCCCTCTAATTTTTCACACACAAACTCCCTGAGCGTCCCTTGGACCACTGTGAGCAACATCAGACGTGTGCACTGTGGTCACGCCAGCATCAAATCCATCCAAGTTACGGTTTATTAAAATAATCAAATTACAGCATTTATGTTAGACTGCTTTTAATTAACTGCTTTATCCCACTTGCAGTGAAAAAAAAATCTAGTCATTGGCCTGTGTAGCACGTTAACATTGTTCGAAGTAAAAATAACTTGAACTCCAATTTTGAAAACACAACTTTATTTTTTCTTTTTTTATAAAGCTCTGACTTGTATTATGAGTCTGTGGTCTGGGAGAGAGTCTGTAACTCTGTCTGCAAAATACAGGATATAATGACCAATGTTGGGCAATTAATTATATAGTTACTTCTTCAAAAAAGTAACTGAGTTATGCAAACAAAGTCTTTTGCAGCTATTTTTTTAAAATGCAACCAGCAGCGTTTTTTTTAAACTATTTACAGAACAATCAGCTGTTCTGCATCAAATCTGATGCCACACAAATTATTTGTTTCACTCCAAAGAATAATTTCTGTCCACTATGAGATGAAGGAGAACAACAGCCTGATACCTGCAGGCCTGACAACAGCAGATGTGTCACTGCTGTAACACCTGTAACATTCAGCAGTCGCTTCATTGTTCTGACACACAACAACACTATTGACTACACTACACACTAACTACACACTAACTACACACTAACTACACACTAACTACACACTGACTACACACTAACTACACACTGACTACACACTGACTACACACTAACTACACACTGACTACACACTGACTACACACTGACTACACACTAACTACACACTAACTACACACTGACTACACACTAACTACACACTAACTACACACTGACTACACACTAACTACACACTAACTACACACTGACTACACACTAACTACACACTAACTACACACTAACTACACACTGACTACACACTAACTACACACTAACTACACACTGACTACACACTAACTACACACTGACTACACACTGACTACACACTGACTACACACTAACTACACACTAACTACACACTGACTACACACTAACTACACACTGACTACACACTAACTACACACTAACTACACACTAACTACACACTGACTACACACTAACTACACACTGACTACACACTAACTACACACTAACTACACACTGACTACACACTGACTACACACTAACTACACACTAACTACACACTGACTACACACTAACTACACACTAACTACACACTAACTACACACTGACTACACACTAACTACACACTGACTACACACTGACTACACACTAACTACACACTGACTACACACTAACTACACACTGACTACACACTAACTACACACTAACTACACACTGACTACACACTAACTACACACTAACTACACACTGACTACACACTAACTACACACTGACTACACACTAACTACACACTAACTACACACTGACTACACACTAACTACACACTGACTACACACTAACTACACACTGACTACACACTAACTACACACTAACTACACACTGACTACACACTAACTACACACTAACTACACACTGACTACACACTAACTACACACTGACTACACACTAACTACACACTGACTACACACTGACTACACACTAACTACACACTGACTACACACTGACTACACACTAACTACACACTGACTACACACTAACTACACACTAACTACACACTGACTACACACTGACTACACACTAACTACACACTAACTACACACTGACTACACACTGACTACACACTAACTACACACTGACTACACACTGACTACACACTAACTACACACTAACTACACACTGACTACACACTGACTACACACTAACTACACACTGACTACACACTGACTACACACTAACTACACACTGACTACACACTGACTACACACTGACTACACACTAACTACACACTGACTACACACTAACTACACACTGACTACACACTAACTACACACTAACTACACACTGACTACACACTGACTACACACTAACTACACACTAACTACACACTGACTACACACTAACTACACACTAACTACACACTAACTGCACACTAACTACACACTAACTACACACTAACTGCACACTAACTACACACTAACTGCACACTAACTACACACTAACTACACACTAACTACACACTAACTGCACACTAACTACACACTAACTACACACTAACTACACACTAACTGCACACTAACTACACACTAACTACACACTAACTACACAAGATTTGTGCTAAACGTCGCAAATCTCTCACATCTCAAAGCACCGCCGAGTTTGTTTTTGCTCACAGGCTTTCGTTTTTACCGTTTCTTCCTGCAGTAAATATAAACAACGACAGTATTCAGGAAGAAAAACAAACATTGCAGATATTTTATCATAACTCTGGTTTTACGCGGCCGATCAACAATTTATAAACTGGTATAAAGTCCACACTTTGTCCGTCAGTTGTTCCGTCTGTCCTGCTCACATCTCCAGTGGTTGTACACGTTGTCATTAACGTGGCTTCACTCCACATCAGCCGCTTTGCTAAAACATCGATGTCGGCACATAAGGACGCTGTCATAGCCAGACAACGACGTTGATTAGCTGCGTATATACAAATGTGAATCGCATAATTGGCTGGACTGTGGGATAAGGTGGCCTCGTTCTAATCCCATACAGGAGCAGCCAGTCACTGACTCACACTGCAAAACAGGATTGTTAAAGTTTTAATTTTAATTTCAGGTTAGATTTTTTTTTGTGTGCGCAACACAGATTTTCTGTGTGCAGAGACCGTGCCAGCAGTGCGCAATTGCGCACCTGCGCAGCTTAAAGGGAACATTGTTCATAACTGTAGGTTTTTACAGTGTTGTGTGTTGAAGTCCTGCCTCTAAGAGCACCTCTGTGATGATGGATTACGAGGCAGAAGAACAATCCACGCTTCAAGTGTTATGTTAACCAGAAATGAATGAAGTCTTATACGCGAGCTGAAGCTCATTGTGATAGAAAAGATAACTAATGCACAGGAATGTGTGAATACAGACTCACCGATACTGTGTTAGTAGTAAGAGCTGGAGTGCTGCTGTCGTTTCCTGGCTGCTCACTCTGTGTGTGTGTCGCCGTGTATAGTGTTAGGGTATGCTCGCCCACTGTGCTTGTTCCCGTGTAGTCAGCCGGTGGGTGGGTGTGGGGTGTAGCATACTCAGCAGGAATCCCGTTCTGTGAAGGAGGTGGATACTGGGCTTGTGGGAAAGGTTGAGCCATAGCTTCAGGGGGAGCCGGGGCCTCTTGGTTACCCTGTGTGGATAAGGGCAGAAAAGACATTATTAAGAGTGGATGTTTTTTAACATACTCATTTTTGAGTCATGGTGGCGTCATTGAAAGGTATCCAAAGTGTCAACAATGGTCAAAAGATTTGTACAGGAGCCTTGAAGTGTCCTCAAGTCCAGAGGACGATGTGCTCGATGAATGTACAGGTTATCTAAAGCACTTTGACTAAGATTAGAAAAGCGCTGTAGAAATGCCAGTTTATTTTCAGTTTATTAGTGTTGTGACGATGTGTGATGTTAAACTGTCCAATCAAATTCTTAAACTCAGGCAATCCATGTCAGTTGGTCTGGTATGTGCCACGACTAGGGCCAAGCCTCTTCATCTTATTCTGACATCGAGCTTTCTTGCTGCAGCTCATACTGTTGCAGCTTGAAGTCTTCTCTTCACAGCTGAAACTGAGACTTTCTCACTACGACCACGACTGAGCTGCTTGAAGCTGTTGTCCTGTGAGCCGCCATCACACAAGCTGTTAACTCTCAGAAACTTGTCCTCTGATTCAGTTTCAGGCTTGCAGACCTCTTCCTGTCACAGTTTGTTTCTGAGTGCAGAAGGAAACTGGCCTCACTGACACCTTGACTTTCTTTGCAGTCTCTCTGTAGGACAGACCCACATTTATAAGTGTTATGATGGTCGGTCTCTCTTCCATTGTTAATTGCCTTTTTCTCACCATTTCTGCAACAACACTACTTTCCGCAGTACGATACTGTTCAGCTGATGCTGACGAGGGTCTGGTACCACAGTGTGTTCAACACTGCTTTATGCAGACAGATGGGGCTGCAATTAATCCAGAAAAGTTGGAACACCTGTAGGAATTAGTAGCACCAGCTTTCAAGGCTTGAGCAACCTCCATTGCTGCAGAACAGATTAAATTGTTAACCCATGTTGTCCCTGAAAAAGGCCTTTTTGTGTAATTCTGAAATGTACATTATGTTTCAGTTTTGGGCAAACTTACTTCTTTTTTAACCTCTGGCAGTTCACCACTTACCTTTGTACCATTTCAAGCTGTTCATCACTTGAACGACTTGAATTGCGATAAATAACTGGAAAAACTGGGCTGTTCTAAAACCTTTGAACAGTAGTGTATTTTCTTCAACACTGACATTTGACCACTGATTTGGTCAGAAGCCTCGCAGCAGCGGTGTGGTCAACCTACAGATGTTCTCAGCAGTTTTGGTTACACGAGTAAACAATGATGTGATGAAAGAAGTGCATGAATAATGATTCAGAGCATGTTCAGTTCAGAGCACGACACAATGGTAGTTAACTTAGATGATAAGACAACAGTGAACCAGAGATTTGATCCATAGTGAGAGTTGAGAGTTACCCCGAGATTCCTGACAGACGACTCAACAAACAACCTGAGGGGACTCTCACTACACAAATCTGTCCGAGGCACACAGACGTACTTCTGTTTAATCTTCATTCAGAGAAAGCTGTCAGCGATCCAAATTTTAATGAGTCCAGTCACCTATTCAGGAAGCTGAGAAGCATATTGGGGGTTAAAAGAGATATATGATTGAAAATCATGTAATGGGTGAATAATGCAAGTTGTGTAAAGTGCTTTGATTGCTCTGGATAGAAAAGCGCTATATAAGAACCAGTCAATTTACCATTTAGTTAGTTCACTTTATTAAAGCTGCATTAAAGATGTCTTCAATAAAGCAAGAGACGAAGGGGAAAAACAAATGAAATAAAATCCAAAATATCACAAATATACATGAAGGCTCTCCACATGCTGCCTTCTCCACAGATATTCAGTGTAGCCCAGTCTGCATGTGGAGCGGGGCTCATACCACATTTACGACTCAGCATGTTACTCTGTGCATACAGTAAGTGGCATTGTCTATAAGAGTCCATATCATTAGACAGATCATCAGATATATAATGTCCTAAGATTTCATAACTTTAAGAACCGTACCACACAGACACAAGTCTTCCCTACTTCTGGCAATCAAAATATTACTCTTCAAACTCTAAAACATATCGAGAGCAGACCCTCAGTAACTGTTTAAGGCCGGCACTGTATGGAGAGAAGATCACTAAATCATCTGCATACATCAGATGGTTCACTATGGTATCACCATATACATCCTGTTACACAATCAAAAAATAGCTTTGATAAGAAAAATCTATTTAGACATTAAACAAAGGAGGAGACAAACACCAACTGCTCAATTCTGCTAAATCCTTCTGGGAACCCTTGTGTTGACTAGTGAATTGTAGTTCACTGTTCAAAGGTAAAAAAAGGAGACCTGGCCCCGAAACACCACAGCGAGGCCTCCTCCATGACCACACATGTGATGAAGGAATAACCATCCGGGAAAAGTTCAATGAGGGATGAATAGTCTGCCTCACAGCTCAGATTTCAGTAAGAAATAAAAAATTAATATTTGGAAAGTATAAAATCGTTCAGCAATAATAATTTATTAGCCTTAGATAAAACACCACCATGCTAAGCGAGGGGGAAGATCCTCCAGCTTCAGGACCTAAATCCTGGTGGAGGGCCAAACACTGGGAAACTGGATGGACCCTCGTGAGGTAGCACGGTCTCAGAGAATCAGGCCTCGCATGTCCAAGAAGGGGTTTGGCAGAAAACATCCCCTCCATGGAAGCTGTCTGAGCACAGGGAATCAGAAACACTCAGCATGGCTTACCAGCGAGACCCCACTTCCACAACAAGCTGAGCTTCACCTGACACCTGCTCTTCTCCTTCTTCTGCTCCCTGGTCTGTGCACACCCAGGAGGACACAGCTGAGGACGCCCGAGGAGACGAGGAGCACCAGCAATACAGGGTAGAAAACGCTGACCCATCAAAATCGGACAGATAAGAGTGTCAGGTGATCATAAACCAAGGCAGTCAAAACGTTATTTACACAGAGTGAAAACAGGACTATGACACTGCAGGACAAACTGCAGGTGGCAGCGGCAAAACCAGACACAGGCATCATTCTGGAAGATGCCTGTGTTTGGTTTCAGAGTTTCCTTTGATTCTTTTCATACACAGATGAAGATAAAAACTGCTGCAAAGGCATCAGGTTACCATTACAATAGATTTGAGTTTGCTTCTTCTATTTGGAGACATGCGATTTTTTTCCTCCCTTTTCTTATGTTGAGGTTAAATCTGCACACACACTTCTTTTCACCTTTAAATTTTAGCCTGCAGTTATATAGTAATGAAAGAAAGACCTTGGATATTGTTGGTTATGTGTTTTACTTTTAACCCTAAACAACTGTAATGTCTACTTGTCTAAACCTTAACCGTACTGTTACCATCGATCCCTAAACCAGTAACAGCAGCTTTAATTTAAGGTCAGTATACTGTGTCAAAGTATCTTCCCTTGTTCCACACATTGTGCCACACAAAATACAGTTTTTAATAAAGAGGTGGGGCCTATTTGACAGTAGCTCACAACACGAGTGATGCACACACACACACACACACACACACACACACACACACACACACACACACACACACACACACACACACACACACACACACACACACTTTGCTGTGCTGCTGTAATAATGGAGGAGTAGGGACGTAGTCTGAGGGAGAAGCAAAGGGTGAGGCAAAGGGAGAGAGAAAGGCTGCTTGAGTCAGTGAACTTCCATCATCCATCAAAGCGACCGAGGCGCTGACGCACTGACACATCCCCAGATCCTTGTCGACAAATTGCCCTGGTAAATGATTCCTCTTATCAGTGCAATCATACATCCGTCGCTCTTTTCCTTCATCCATTCATCTGTCTCTGCATCATTCACATATTTCTCCCTCTCTCACTGTCTGGTTACATTTTACAGCAAATTTAAATAAACATGATTTTAAATGCATGAAGGGTTTACAAACATTAATGTTAAAATAACAGTTTAGAAATGGCTCAGAGTGTGTGTGTGTGTGTGTGTTTCATTTACTGTCCCTGCATCAACACTGTATCATGATTGTTGTCTTTGATTTTGGTAATAGCTGCGTCGACTGTGGCATAAAGAATTACAAAATTATTTACTTTTATTAAAATATTTATTATTGATTTGTTTGAAGAATCCACCTAAATTTTATGCACTACAGCAGGGGTGTCAAACTCAAATACACAGTGGGCCAAAATTCAAAACTGGAACAAAGTCGCGGTCTAACGTTAATATTTATTGAAATATATTTATTCCTTCAGATATAAGAATGAATCTTTTCTTATGGACATGTTTTGCTGAAAAACTGAATAAACAAAGCTTAATACTAAACAATATATATATTAGCTGTATAATACCAGTAGGCCAGCTCTAATAGGAATTTGGTATGGCTTAGCGGGCCAAATGTAATTAGGCTGCGGGGCAAATTTGGCCCACGGGCCAGAGTTTGACACCGATGCACTACAGAGTGCATCGGTGTCAAAGTTTACAATCTATGTTACAGTATATGACTAAAAATCTGTGTAAATAAGTGAAATTGGTGCTAATTATTTTTTAAACGTTGTACAGGATCTGATGAATGCAAAGTCTTCTTTTTTGTTCTTGTTTTTACAATTTTGTGAGCAAGAAACAAAAAACAAACAAACAAACCAAAAAAACCCATTTATTTATTTATTTATTTAAAGTTACGCTGAAACCAAGCACACCATTGTTTTTCTTGTGACATTACCAATAAGTCTGATGTGTCACATGGCCCTCTTCCTATTGAAAAAACAGTTGTGTCCAAGATGGCTGACTTCTAAATGGCCACCATGGTCACCACCCATCTTGAGGAGTTTGCCCCCTCACATATACTAATGTGCCACAAACAGGACTTTAATGGTAAATGGCCTGCATTTGTAAAGCGCTATTCTAGTCCCTAAGGACCCCAAAGCGCTTCACACTACATTCAGTCAGTCACCCATTCACACACTGGTGATGGCAGCTACATACACGTAATAACAGGGGAATGGTTGGTGATTTAGCCACAGCTGCCCTGGGGCGCACTGACAGAGGCGAGGCTGCCGGACACTGGCGCCACCGGGCCCTCTGACCACCACCAGTAGGCAAACATGGGGTTAGTATCTTGACCAAGGATATTTGGCATGCAGCCAGGGGGGAGCCTGGGATCGAACCACCGACCTTCTGATTAGGCTGACCTGCTCTGCCACCTGAGCTACAGCCACCCTCATATCACCAACCATTCCCCTGTTATTACGTGTATCCATATAAATGGCCCACCCTGTACAAAGTACAAATGTTTCATTCAAACACAGGTGGAAAATTGGAAATATGATGATTGTAAGCATTCCTGTCAATATAAAATTGTATTTAGTAGTCAGTATAAGCTTTTTAATGATATAAGTTTGATAGAATACTGCATAATAACCTTTTGATGACTTAGGTTGTTGTTCACCACGAAACTTGTTCTGTTCTTTTCAGATCAGTTTCTTCCCACAGCGATAGTAAGAGCTGAACGAGCAGTTTCACCCCCTACAAACCGCACACGCACACACATACACAACCACATATGCACATGCTCACGTATCAACATTCCACTAAACAAATGTATTCATTGTTGTATTACTCTTCTTGTGTATAAATAAAGACAAGTGCAAGAACATAGCGCGCACGTCACAGGGCGGCCACTCTGGTGTGAGCGCCCTTGCAAGTAAAAACTGCAGCATGTGTGTTTCTACTCTCTGACTCTCAGCTGAAGAAGTTTCTTTTAGAATAAATCTCGTGACAGTTTCTATAGCTGTTGGAAATGATTAAAGATGCAATTAATTAAAAAATCCAATTTTAAGGTTCTCTGGTCAAGATTTATACATAAACTTGTTCCTGTCTGTAAGAAGTGAGGACATGTAGAGTCCAGAGAATTTTCAGTTTGTTTCAGTTTTATTTACACCAAGTCACAACAACAGTTGCCTCAAGGTGCTTTATATTGTACGATAGATTTTACAATAATAAAATTTTGAAACTAAACCTGACTCTTCTTCATCAGAGCTATCCACACGCCTCCTCTTCAGTCTGCACATTTCACTCTTTATTTTCTTAGATTATTCTTCACAGTCAGGGCTGCTCAGGTCAGCCAGCGAGCTGTGGTGGGGTGAGAAGTCAGCTACACCCTGGACAGGTCGCCCGGACGAGCATAGAGAGACAGAGAGCCCTTCACATGATTTAAAACAGCAGTTACCCCGAGCAGCTGCAGGGAGGAAGCTCATGTGGAAGAAACACAAACTCCAGACAGGTGGAGGAGTCCAACCCCGGATGGCTTCACTGTGCTAACCAGCGTGCAGTCATGCTGCTTGTTTATGAACAAACTCCTTCTTCAGTTTTTTAGGTCATAAAATATGAGCTGAGGGTATTTTCAACAGATTTACAGTATTTATAGTCAAAATGGCCCTTTGAAGGCTCCTGTGTTAAATCTTCTTTCAAACCTGTTTGCATTGTTTGGCTGTTTTTTGCTAGTTAAGACAAAATTGTGTTTTCATTGAATTTTTTAAATAATATTTGAATTCTGTTGGAGCTTTTTTTTAAATGTTGCTTTTTTGTTTAACACCTTATGAGTCTGTTTTAAAAATGTGCTGCAGAAATATAACAAAAACACGTGAAGCGTCAGTGACACACATCAAGTCACACATGTAACAGTAAGCTATGATCAAGGGAGCCAATAACATAATTATTTAGTATCAGCGTTACATGGAAATATCTTCTTATCTGTTATGTCGAATAAAGTAGGCTCAGTGACATCGTCAGGAAACACCTCTGTCTGATGACAAGACGGGTTTAAAGAAAGAAGAAGAGATCAGGACGACTCTGCATCAGCATCATCGTGAGGAAAGCTGCACGACTTTACACTACTGATCATTTTCCTGATGTGAGTACCAGTGTGTGTGACAGTGACCCAGTCCCTGTAAGTGAGTTATGAACGAGTGTGTCTCACTCACACACACACACACACACACACACACACACACACACACACACACACACACACACACACACACACACACACACACACACACACACACACAGAAGCAACAGAATCTAATTTAACACTCGGCTGAGCAGAGATTGCCCGACACTCCCAGTCCCTCACCGGCCGTGCGGGGATACTCCACGACCCGAGCCGTATGTGTGTCAATGAGTGTGTGTGCGACGATAGTTACAGAACAAAAACGTCGGCAGGAGAGAGGCACAGCCAGAGCAAGCAAGACAGAAGCCGTGTTCATTCAGAGGAGAATAGAGCAGTGAGTCCAGTGCAGAGAGGAGACTGTTTAGGATTCAGAGTGTGATGCAAGTCCACTGGCTGCCAGCTCCCCGTAGATCTGCTACATGATATTCACTAACCCCTGTAACAGTTGCAAACATATGTAAATCTGCCTTTGTGCCCAATTCAATCAGACCCTACACAAAGCTTGTGACACTGCAGGTACACCCGGCTGACTATGACAAGCTCAGTGCAGACACACACACACAGGGAGGCTTTGTGTGTATAAACAAGTCTTGGTTCTGTCTTGTAGAAGATATTTCAAATTAATATTGCTAATACACAAAAAGTCTACTTATATATTTGACATTTAAATGCAATCTAAGTTAAAGCACAATTTTACCATTTTCATCCTTTATAGGAGTTGTGTGGCCTCGCACTTCTTTATACACCCAGGAGCTTCCATGTAATATTCACTGTTGGGGGGTGTGGTTGGTGGCTCGAAGCAGCGGGTTCGGGGTGTGGTGTCAGGGAGGGCAAACATCATCTAATCGTGCCTTCCCTGCTTCAGCAGCGGCTGGATGCGAGAGGAGGTCTGAGCGGCAGAGAGCTGGAGCAGCGAGAGCTGACAGCACGGCTGTGTGAATAAGTAAAAAAGCTGAAAGTGAGCATTCAGAGCCGTGTCGGTCCTTCTGCATCACAGAGCAGCTTGGGGTTCTTGCTCAAGGATACCCAGACCGGAGCAGCCAGGACTGGATCACCTCCACCTGCTGAGCTACAGCCCACTCACAGCAGCCAAGCTCCAAGTCAGTGACACAGTGGCACACACATGGCTGCAGGAGTGCTTGAATCCAGTGTTGGTGGGAAAAACATCACAAGTCAACTTCAAAGCCATCTACAGTGCACCAAGTGTTCCAGTGAACATGCATCAGTGACCTGCAGCGTCCCTACCAGGAACATCCCCATGCCACTTTGAACAAATACCACATGTATGATGCGCCTTCAATCAGGACTGAAGACAAAGTTATTTAAAAGCCAGAAACACATATGTAGGAGATCTACAGGTACCGAGGTCTGATGGAGCCATGGGAAACAGGTTAAACAGTATAAGTGTTAAAGGCTGTGACCCCAAACTGGAAGAACTAGCATTAGCAGATTCAGAGGTCTCCCACAAGCATCCAGGTACAAACTGTAATTCATTTGTGTTGGTTAAAGGTGCAATGAGAAGTGCCAGTGTAGGTCATATTTCCTTCTTTCATTGTCTTAGGCTACGTTCACACTGCAGGTCTTAATGCTCAATTCAGATTTTTTGATCAAATCCGATGTTTTTGTCTGCTCGTTCACACTACAAATAAAATGTGACAGCAAACGCGCTCTAAATTCAAATTTTTTTTTTAATTTGTCACGTACACAGTCATACACAGTACGATATGTAGTGAAATGCTCTAGTGTGAACGCTCAAAGCGGCCGCATGCGCAAAAGAAGACGTCACACACAACGCGCTCTGTTTAGACCCAGAGCAACAGTATGTTTGACTGATGGACGTTAATATAAAGACTTCGGACTTTACGTTTCCCAATTTTTTGCTTTAAGTTATTTTGTTATTTACATAATAATGTAGATAATCTAATAATGATCCTTGTTGCTGTTTCAGAGGAGCGGTGCTTCAAAGGATAGCTGCAGATTTCTGTCAGAATCTGCAGGTTATACAGAACAAATAAAATGTTCACGTTGTTCCCAACAGTTTCACTGGAGGGCCAGGAAGGTTCGCGATGTCTTCTCCGGCGCTGATAGTTGGCGTCTGTCTTGTGTCAGTGACGTAAAAGACGGATTTAATGCGACGTGACCATCAAACAGCAGTCGCTTTCTAAAACATCAGATATGTGTCTGATTCAGCACCACATACGAAAGTGACCCAGATCGGATTTGAAAATATCGGATTTGTGCCGTTCACACTGTCACCATGATGGATATGTGTCGCAGAGGGTCAAAGAAGTCGGATTTGATGCGCTTTCACCTGCAGTGTGAACGTAGCCTTATTCATGCCAATGTAAAATGTGCATTGAGACATGTGAGTTCATTCTTCAACAGAAATATTTTCCTAAATGATAAGAAAACTTTCCTCTGTCTTATTGTTACTTTGGCTAAAGCTGCAAAGATG
The DNA here is from genome assembly GCF_057381845.1 of Rhamphochromis longiceps. Lineage (NCBI taxonomy): Eukaryota > Metazoa > Chordata > Actinopteri > Cichliformes > Cichlidae > Rhamphochromis > Rhamphochromis longiceps. The sequence continues at coordinate 1,229,727 of NC_140564.1, forward strand.
TCAGCACTGCTGCTTGGAGGCAAAAAAGTCTATAAAAGAGAAATCTTTTATATTTTATAGACTTTTTGTGCAATTTTTATAATAACTCTATGCAAATTAAAATATATCTGATAGACACTGAATTATATATCGTTTGGCCTCAGCACCAGGTATTTTGTGGAAACAAAAAAAACAAAAAACAGATGTAATGTTTCAAGATCTTATAAATAAAATAATTACAATAAAATGACACGATGTCATTTCCTGTAACTGGCAGATCCTGTTTTAGTTACCAGTCAGCACTGTGACTTTACATGTTGTTGAATAAATTGTTGAATTGTTGAAATAACCGTAATAAGGGACACACACCAAACCCCACGTTCAGTTTTTAGATTTATTTAAAATTAAAATCTTCAAGGTGACTAGTATTTATATCTATATTGTAACCCTAAAATAATACAGAGAGTACCTCAACAATCAGATGAGCCGCTATGAGCTAACACTTGGTCAGGGTGGGAAGGAAAAACTCCCTTTAAACAGGAAGAAACCTCCGGCAGGACCAGGCTCAGGGAGGGGCGGGGCCATCTGCTGCGACTGGCTGTCAACGAGGGGAGGAAGACGGGAGAACGGGACACTGTGGAGGCGAGCCTGAGATGGCCTGTATTTGAATAGCGCTTTACTTAGTCCCTAAGGACCCCAAACACTACATTTAGTCATTCACACACATCAAACCTCTGTCGCTGTGAAACATGTATGTACGTTTCTGCATGGATGGGATCTGGATGGACCAGCTGCTGATTGCACAGGTGTACTCAGTGCTCATAACGAGAAACTCTGTTCAAACCTGAATTTGAAACGTTGGCTACCATAGCAGTATAGTATTGCAACATGGCATTTGGGTCTTCTAACTAAAATGGGAAAACAGGAACATAAATAGTGCATCATTGCCAGACCTGGCCCACATCTGGTTGACATAAACCATGACACCAGTCAGTCAGCAGTGCCGGCTTGATGCCAGATCCGGGCCAGACCTGTCTGCTATGTGGGGAATGTCAGAGTTTGCTTCAGTCCATTAAAACATCAACAAACAAAACAATACGTCTGCATTTCTCTAAATAAATTACATAATATATTTTTAGGAAATAAGTTACCCCCCAAAAATTCTAGATGTAGCAAATGCAAATGAATATTTCTTTGTGTTATTTCATCGGAAGGGTCAATAAACTTTTTAAAAAACTGAGTTTTCTCTTTGTAAGATTTAATTAATATTCTTTATGTGACAACTGTTACAAGTCATTTTGGTTTTATTTACATTTTCTACAGCACTGTTACTCTTTTCAAACTTTCTTGAATTTGAGTTGTAGCAGATTTGAGCTCTTCACCAGTTGACTATTTCTACAGTGTTTCAAACTTGTGTGAAACTTGTATGAAAAGCATATAAGAGTGAAAACAGATATAAGATCCCTTGAAAAATTATATAATGAAACTTGTATGTTTTGGAAACTTACTAAAACAATGTATGAAAGTAATGAGAAAGTGGCCACTTTCATGAGTAATCACATATAAGTTTTTACTATTTCTTTTCCATATGGGAAACTGGGAGACAAACTGGGTGATAATAGTTCTGACACTTGTTAAACACGTGTATTTAGTCACCGTGCAGTCATTAACGGCTCACACACCTGGAGATGTAACATCTAACATGAACCAGTAGCATCACTCTACTTTTTGGTATCTCATTTAAAGGAGCTGAAACCATTCACCAAATATTTCAGTGAAACACTGATTCATAAAAGGATGATAAATGTAGTCCCTAATTTTACTATGTAGATCTGCTTCCTGTTGTTAAAACTGTTCAAATATGTAGTTTACACTTGTGAACATGAGGTTTCTGTGATTTAAATAGTGGTTAAAGTTATTATAGACCAGACTCATTCAATGGTGGTGATAAATAATTAAGTTTGTTTGTAACAGAGAAATAAAACCTGAATTTTGTGACTGCTGCTTTTTCCACAAACCATTTAAAGAGAAACTTTGGTGCCTTTAGGAGCCTTTGTCTTTACAAGTTTTCTGTTTTAAGATCATTTAAAGGACCAGAGCAGACTGACGGCAACACTACAGAATTACAGAGGACCTCTGTCACAGTCCACGTTCCCCTCTGACGTACAAATCAGAACACATCAGCATCACTGATGCTCCAAAAGGACTTTGTTTCTTATCTTTGTACACTGAAAAAAAGGCCATGTTGGATTTACTTGATTCAATAGTGGACATTGGTTGCACACAAATGTTTTGCTTTGGCAGAAACTTAAACAATTGTGTTCAATCAACACAACTTTTTCATATTCAATAAACATGTGCATTTTGTGTTCATAAAACACGATTGAAGCGGTTGCAGGGGGGCTGGGAAATAACCCTGAATTGTTAGGCAGGGTACACCCTAGACAACTCACAAGTCTGTCACAAACAACCATTTGCACTTACATTGAGAGGTAATTTAGAATCATCAATTAACCTAACTCTAACAACTGCACGACTTTTAACTGTGGGAAGAAACCAGAATACCCAGAGAGAAACCAGTGCAAACTAGCCAGATTGTGGATTTGAACCCAGGATCTTCTACTGTGACGCAACAGCACCAACCACCATGCCACCAATCCAGACTTAACAAAGGAAAGCTATGATTTCAAGGCTTGATGCAGAATTTTTTGTACGTTTTGTGATTTTCCTAAAGTTTGACATCTCGTGCAATCTTGTGAATTTCATGCGTTTAGCAACTAACCACTCTTACTAGATTGTATCATGTCATCTCAACAAGGACAAAGTAAGTTGTTGAATTTCGTACAGATCCTTCATGATTTAATTACGTTCATAGAAGCATGAAATTATTGTGTTTAAATTACAAGTTAGACTTTTTTAAGGTAACAAACACCCAATTTACTTTTTTCAGTATACCAAAAAAAGTAGTGGAGGCAACTCGATTTGACTGAGATGGATGCCTTTCTAAAACCACGATCCAAAGCATACGGGACTGAAAGTTATTGACTTACTTCACTCGAACATGATATGAACAATTTAATCTAGCCTCTCTGCATATCATGTAGTTTCTACACTATATAGTTACACTTAACTTTAAAGCATGAGGCACTTATGTTAAATACACGCAAGATGCTTACGTAAATCCAAGAGTTGGCCAATCCCTTTTTTTCAGTGTATCCAGTCCACAAATTTCCATTGAAGATCAAAGCACATTGATTGGCTTCTCACCATCACAGATGGAAAACATAGCAGTTAACAAACTATGTTCACTGACGACTGAAAAGCTTTGAAGTGGTCAGTGAGCTGGAAGTGCATACATGTGACAGTCCAGCATTATACTCAGCTGACCCTGAACACTAACTTGCTAGCTAGTGCAACATCCTGCCAGCACAGGTAAAAGGATCTTGTCTCCTTCACCTGGTGGGACTTTGATGATTGGATCCACCGGCCCACATCTGGATTCCACCCAGTGGTTTCCACCAGTCAAAGTGCTGCTCGATGAGACCGGCCCACAGGCTTCCTCTGGATGTGCTGCTAATCAAATTCCAATCAGGGTGTAAGGAGTGAGGGGCTTAGCATACATATTAGACTATATGGGTCAAAGTGCCACCAGGGAACCTAGAATTTCACTTTATCAGTGTTTGAATTTGGTCTCCTTCATCACTGCGCATGTCACACACGGCTGAGCTGGGCTGGTTTGGATCAAGGCAGTCTCAGTTCAACCCCGACACGGGAAGATGCACGGAGATCTTCAACAACATTTACATGTGTTAAAAAACAGACCACCTCTGTAACCGATCAAGAACACAGCAGCGCTGACTTTTCACACACAGACTTTCCTCGGCTCTCTGTGCCATCAATCACAGATAAGAGCGTCTTATTGAATGGATTGACTTTACTCTGAAAAAGAAACAATAAAAGGTGGAAACCAACCAAAACTGGACATATGTAGTTTAACAAAGCTACCTCCCAGCTCAGAGTGGGATAGCAAACAATGCATGGCTGACCTGTGTCCATACAACAGTACTGAAAACAAGGGCCTTTGTAGCACAGTCAAAACACTGAACCCAGCTTCTGCCTCACTCAGGCTCTACAGAGAAGCACGAAGGACAGCTGGAGAACGACTCAAAGAGATGCATGAATAAATGAAGGTGTGTGACTGAGTGAACAGGACTAGTAGAAAGCACTTTATCTGCTCAGGCTGATCAGGTGTTGTGGAAGCAGCGGTGGATGGACTGGATCCAGTCGTACAAAGAAGAAGGAAAACACAGACTTTTATGAAAATCCCTGATTGTTCCCAAAGGTGTCCAGTTTATGGAAGCACAGACTTTGATGAGAAATAACATCACAATCCTTTTCCTTTACAGAGTTTGTTGCTAATTATTCTGTTGCACATACTTCAAGTACGCAATTTTAACAAAATTTCAGATTGTATTTACTTTGTTACATATGTGTGAAATTCAGTGAAATATTCTGCTGAATATGACAACTGAGTGTGCACAGTGTTGGGAAGGTTACTGTTAAAATGTATTCCACTACAGATTACAGATTACATTACCCGAAATGTATTTTGTAACATATTCTGTTACGTTACTCAATGAGAGTAACGTATTCTGAATACTTTGGATTACTTAATATATTATCATGAATTTTACAACTTCATGAATGTTCTATTGCTGTGTGATTTATGACTATTACTGAAGGTTACTCTCCACACCAACACCAACCAGATGTTTAAATTTTAATATAAATGAGTAACAGTAGGTGGACATTAGGTAAGGCTGCACTTTTTGCAGCGATCTCGTATAGAAAACTATTCCTCCGCGGCTCCGAACCGTAGTAAAGGGACCTCTGGCTGATACGTCGGGTTCGTAGCTGAAAACTAGCTTTACTTTGTTGTCTGGGTCAACTTTGCTAGCGAGAGACAGAGAGAGGCGTTGAAAGGCTGCTCCAACGGCTCTTAGAACCGACTCTTTGAAGTGAACGACACGAGCCGGTTATTTTTGTTTGTTTTTTCTCTCACCCTCTCTCTTTTTACAACTACATGTCTTTACGCCCTTTTTTTCACTTCACGCCGCACGTGAGCTGTGTGCTTGCACTGAGCGGGGTGGGGTGGGGGGTGGGGAGTAGTTACACTCACAGTAGCACAGGAACTGAGCGGGAGGGAGAGAGAGAGAAAGAGAGCCAGGGACAACAACAACAGACAACATCGTCACATCAGAAAGGTATAGTTATTATCATTATTATTATTATAGTAATCATCCACAATTATTTTCAGTTGTGGACGATAAAGGATTCAGAAAGTTTATTCATGCAGTGAATCCTATCTATGCAATTCCAAGCAGGAAAACACTCTGCCAAAAAAATCATCCCAGGTCCATATGACAGAGAATATGCATCTTCTTTTTCTTTTGCATGTCTTAATTTATATTTAATTGTGTTGTGGTTTGCAGTGTTTTGTGTTGTTTCACTTTAAATTTGTTTAAAAGGAAAAAGCTGAAAATTTAAATAGTTAAAAGTTGAAATGTGAATAGTTGGTTTTTGTATTTTATAATTTATTTATTACATTTTATGTGGAGTGAATAAATAAAAGTATATTTACGGTGGCCCCTAGAGACAAAGCACGTACAAAACACATTCTTTGTGTTTATTCTACATTTACTTCATTATATTGCATAAATGTCAGTTACAAGCTTAACTTCCTCACAATTGATTACAGAAAATTGTGAGATTAATTACTTAATTTTTCAATTTATTGACAGCACTAATACATATTTTTTACCATAACTCTGGATTTAGTTGTTTGAAACTAGTTTTAGGAAATGCTCAAGTGTGGAACAGATTTCGGTATTTTAATGTGTCCTCGGGTTTTTCTTTTAGCTGACGGTGCTTCCTGGTACGCACACACACATTTTCATCGTGTGTCACTGTCACTTACTGACACACCACACGACGCACACAGACAGACGCGTGCTCACGCAGATATGGTGGTGCAACACCCTCTGACAGTTTCCAGAAAGGGTGGAAGGCCAGACTTTAATTGAGTGAGCATGTTGCAGTGTGTGCAGTGCTAGTGAGTGTGTGTGAGAGTGATGGGGGATTAGGAGGGGCAGCTGTCTATCACAGTGGGACTAATAGGACTCCGGGCTCAGGAATGCTGATGTGGGCTCGATGCAAAGGAGCGTGTTTCATTGTCATTCACACTCTGTGTATATACTGTGTGTGTCATGAGAAATTTGCCTCCCCACACACCCCCAATTTTCAGATAGATTTCAGATGTTTTTCTGTTTTTTCTATTTAAACCTGATCAGCACAGCAGCTTTAGTCCAGCTGCAAAAAGCTTTAATTGAATCCAATTTTATTTATTTAGTGCCAAATCAAAACAACTGTTGCCTCAAGTCGCTTCATATTGTAAGATAAAGACCCGACCATAATAAAAAAAACAAAACCCTCTTTGAGCAAAACCTTTGGAGACAGTGGGAAGGAAACCCCCCCTTTAAATAGGAAGAAGCCTCCAGCAAAATGAAGCTCATCTACACGAGTGGTAGGGGTGAGGGGAGGAAGACAGGCCAAAGACACGCTGTGGAAGAGAGACAGAGATTAATAATGACTAATGATTCAATGCAGAGTGGTGTATAATCACGTATTTAGTGAAGAGGAAACACCCAGTGCATCATGGGAATCTCCGGCAGCCTACGTCTATTGCAGCATAACTAAGGGAGGATTCAGGGTCACCTGGTCCAGCCCTAACTATATGCTTTAGCAAAAAGGAAAGTTTGAAGCCTAATCTTGAAAGTAGAGATAGTGTCTGTCTCCTGAATCCAAACTGGAAGCTGGTTCCACAGAAGAGGGGCCTGAAAACTGAAGGCTCTGCCTCCCATTCTACTTTTAAATACTCTAGGAACAACAAGTAGGCCTGCAGAGCGAGAGCGAAGTGCTCTAATAGGGTGATATGGTACTACAAGGTCATTGAGATAAGATGGGGCCTGATTATTTAAGACCTTGTATAAAACATGTGTGCCACATTCACATGGATGTAAAAGTGTGAGATTCAGAATTCAGTAAATAAAATACATTTTCATTAAAGTTTGAATGTTCACAGACTCGCATTCAAACTTTACATAACAATGACAATGAGACAAAACAGAGGCACAGATGCTGCCAGCCAAACTTATATCTCTGCTAAATGTCTTATAATTCAAAACTAACAACCTAAATGCATGACCCTGCGATACCCACCATCCACGCACCCTCACACACACACACACACACACACACACACACACACACACACACACACACACACACACACACACACACACACACACACACATGATTACTGAAGCTCCATAGACCTCAGTTTAACCACACTGTGTTGGAAAAAAATATCTACCTTAACAAAGCCTGAAATGAATCAGTTCAGTCCTCCATCTCTTCCTTCACCCTCTTTCTCCCCTACTTGAAGTCAAGTGGCATTTCCAATTTGAAATTGCTCCCCAGCTCTTTGTGAATGAAATTGAATCACACTGAAAGGCAGTGATTGATTATTTCTGAACACAGTGGTTTCCATGGTGTGTACCTGCCGTCCTACATTGCCCAGTCAATCACGACAGTGTGCTCATTCATGAGAAAGGAAAATGCAAATAAGTGCATGTGTGTAACATCCACCTCACACTGAAAACCGAATATAACACACTGTGTGTTTCAGAGCTCATACGTGTGTAGACACAAACATCTCAGCCCACCAATGCTCTTCTTACACACCTACAGCCCGTACAGCTGTTTGTTTAATTACACATGAAATATGAAGTCAGTCACTGACATCACCCAAGAGTCCTACTTTCTACATGTTGTGCTTACTTCTTAGTCACTCGATTGATCCAATTATGAAAATGCTGAGAAATCTGAGAATCTGTCTCATTAAATACCAGATAAAATGATCAGATTTAATTTTTATCTCTGTCTATCTGCAAAATCCATCTCAAGTGCGTTTCATACCAGTGCGCATGCGCCAACCAGCGTGCAGCCTGTTACAGTCGCTCCTGCTTTTCTCTTAGTTTAGCTCTTTTTTCTTACGTATTCTTTTTTTTTTCTGACTTGTATTTTCCTCCGTTTTCTATCTCTTACTCAATCATGTGGATTGAGAGAGTTTTTGTTCTTCTGGTGGCCGTGGAACTGTTACTTTTATCATGGAACGGGACCGCGGCACATCTCCTACACGCACGGACTGTTTACTCCAGAGATCAGCTGATCGCCCTGATGCCGGCCGGCTCGCTGGCCAGGCCCGCAGAAGTGCCCGCAGAAGTACCAGCTGAAATTTGGAGGAAAACACATCGGGGATGCAGAGGTCAAGGACAGAAGAGAAGAAAAAAGGTGACGGTGAGACAGCGGAGGCTCGAAGCGAGGAGGAGGTTTAAACCGTGTCTGCCGTCTATCGTGATGGGAAATGTGCGATCGTTGGCAATTAAAATCGACGAGCTCTCAGCACTGGTACGGAGTCAGAGGGAATACCGAGAGTGTAGCCTGATGTGTTTCACCGAATCATGGCTGCACCAGGTCATTCCCGATGAGAATGCTTCCGTGGAAGGCTTCCACACTGTTCGGGCGGACAGGGACAGCATCGCTAGCGGTAAGCGTAAAGGAGGTGGGCTTGCTGTTTTAGTTAACAACCGGTGGTGTAACCCTGCCAACATAACAATCAAAGAAAGGATTTGTTGCCCGGACACTGAACTGTGTGCTGTTGGACTCAGGCCGTATTATTTACCCAGGGAATTCTCTCACGTCATCTTGGTGGCTGTTTATGTACCCCCCTCTGCTAACCCCACAGCTGCATGTGACACTATCCACTCTGCCATAGCTCGGCTACAGACTCAGCACCCGAGTGCCTTTATTGTGATCTCGGGTGACTTCAACCATGTATCACTGGACAATACACTACCAACATTAATGGAGCACTGTAACAAAAAATAATTTCCCCCAGGGATCAATAAAGTATTCTGATTCTGATTCTGATTCTTGAGTGCATTTCTTTCTCTGTCCATTGTTCAGATAAAGGACCAGAGTTTCATTTGGGAAATGCGTCTCAGCCCTCTAAGCAGTGTCTGGTGCATACCTACGCAGTCAGGCGGACTCTGTCAGGCTTTGGAGTTTCAATAATGTTTCATTTCATTTTCAGAAACCTGCCGGAACTTGAACAGAACATGAATTGAAAAAGCTGGGTCAATGACCAAGGAATCTTGTAAGTTTAAGTTCATTACACCAGGGCTGCAGGCTGGAGTGTAGTCCAAAGATTCCAAGTAGAAGTCAGTTAGAGCAGCATCAGATTATATGACAGTAGTAATGAGCTGTGCCCTCTTCTGTTTTAGGGTGTTTAACATGCACATCGCCATTTCTTACCCTTTATTGAACAGTTCTTTAAAAATGACAAAATATATCTGCCTTACGAACCAGACAAGTACAGTTATATTTGCTCATCATCCATCCATCCATTCGCTTCCGCTTATCCTTTTCAGGGTCGCGGGGGGCGCTGGAGCCTATCCCAGCTGTCATAGGGCGAGAGGCAGGGTACACCCTGGACAGGTCGCCAGTCTGTCGCAGGGCCAACACACAGGGACAGACAACCATTCGCACTCACATTCATTCGCACATTCACACCTAGTGACAATTTGGATTATCCAGTTAACCTATCCCCACAAGCTGCATCTCTTTGGATGGTGGGAGGAAGCCGGAGTACCCGGAGAGAACCCACGCAAACACGGGGAGAACATGCAAACTCCACACAGAAAGACCCCGGCCTGATGGTGGAATTGAACTCAGGACCTTCTTGCTGTGCTGCCAACCCAGACAGCCAGCTTTTCACATGTGGTCTAATTTCCATAACTTGGTTATGCTGTATTTCACCTGTAACAAGCAGTAAATTGTGTTTTTTTGGAGAACTTTGCCGGGCTGTCTTTCAGTTAGTAAATCCCCAGGATACATAGTTTAGGACAGGGATTCAGCTTAACTCTTGTAACATGTACAATTACAGTACATCTGAAACTTCTTTCAAAAACCTTTTTCTGAACATTCCCACAGGCAGTGCATCTCTTCCATTGTTAATTGCCTTTTCTCACCATTTCTGTACCAACACACTACTTTCTGCAGTACGATACTGTTCAACTGAAGCTCACGAGGGTATGGTACCACAGTGTCTTTAACACTGCTTTCACTAGCAGGGACCACATCCTTGGTAACGATGAGGGATGAGGAGTGTGAATGGTGCTGCGGTTTGGGGAAGGCCTTGAAGGGGACTGGCGACGGCTCTCGGGCCGGGCAAAACCCCATGTACTAACGAGAAATAAATGGAGGAAAGGAAGAGAGGAGAGGAGAAGAGAGGAAAGAAAAGGGGGGGGGGGGGCATCAGGAATTGGGGAAGGGTTTTTTTTATAGCCCGAGGCTGGAGGGGCGTGAAGGAGGAGTGGTCCCGCTCCTGAAATTCAGATGATATCTCCACTTCACTAGCAGGGACCACATCCTTGGTAATGATGGGCGATGAGGGATGAGGAGTGTGAATAGTGCTGCGGTTTGGGGAAGGCCTTGAAGGGGACTGGCAACGACTCTCGGGTCGGGCAGAACCCCGAAGAAGGCATCCCCTACAGGAGCGAAGATTGGGCATTACGGAGGTCTTGGTGATTTTTGTGAATGTATAACAGGTAGGCTTGTGATGACCATCGACCCAGGAGCTTAAGTGGTCGGGGATTCCTTTGCAGAGGCAGATGCTCAGCTCAGGAACCGGAAGGCACGAGATATGAAGCTGGAAACTGTTACGATGTTGAATGACAGGAAGGGCAGGTTGAAGTTATGATGGAATGAACGGAATGTGTTCCAAGCGGCCCAATAGGAGGACAATGTGCTTGCTGCAAGGCTATTTATAATCGCTTCTTGGGAGACGCTGATGAGTTCTGCGATGCTGGGGTTTAGATCTCGAACGTCGTGGCTGAAAATGGAGGAACTGGGGTCGGCGCTGCCTCTGCGTGGGGTGCCAGGGCTCTGAATGTCTGGAGGGAGAGACGAGACAAGACCTACCATAGAACCAAGTCCGCCAGAGCTTATCTTTATGTTTTTACACGCTGTAGTGCCATTTGTGGGAGCATTTCAAGTTTCCATATATCAATACAGCCGTTATAGGCCAAATTTTAATAATATGTATGCATTAAGTCCATAGTAACTACATAAATTGCAAAAAATTGTAGTGCAGTAAACTCCAAAAAAATTGAAAAAAATTTTTTTTAACATATATTTCTAGTTAGAGAAATTTAAGAGGCTTATCCCTCAAAACTGTAAATACAAAAAAGTTGCACAAAATAGTTTCCAACCACAAGAAATTTATTTTGAGTGTCTTCATAGTTTTATTTTTGAGATACACTAATTTTTATATACTACAGGAAAAATGAAAATAAATATTATAATTCATCAAAATAAACTAATTCCAAGAGTGTAATTTGAGTTCTAAGCATCCCAGAAACGATACAGAAAAGCATAAAGTCAAACATGACTTTTAAAAACACCAACATAGGCTTTCGCGAAAATGACGTCACTTCCAGTTTCGAGCAGGAAATGGCAGACATGCGATAGTTCACGCTGAGGTATATACCAATGTAGGAAGTGTTATGAACATCGGCAAAGCGTGTTTCTGGAATATTATGTTTTTGTTGCTGCAAGTGCTTCTTATGGAATTTTTGCAAAAGCTATATGTGGAAGGAAACCATGACCTAGGGCAAGCTAATGTCATTAGATATAAATACAACTCCTCTGGTTTCACATGCAAAATAAATTATTGCGCTACCTTATGTGGTTGTAGTTCTACAGGGATTTAAAAATAGTTAGGTAAAACGGAGTGTGCCTGCTCTGACCGGTTGTAAAGGGTTAATTATATATTTTATGTAATAATTTATAAAATTTGGGTTAGAAACAATAGAAACGATAGAAGACAAATGTCACGATTGACACTTTTCTATTGTCCACACGATATATATCGTCATATCGCCCAGCACTAGTAAAGACTAGAGCTGGGCGATATAAGATTTTTTCATATCACGATATGTTTTTTTCATTTCAGGCGATAACGATATCTATCACGATATAAGCCAAATAACTATATTTGTAAGATTTAAATGTGCCGTTGCTCACAAGTAAAATGTGAAATAATCAGCAGCTTGTTTTTATTGAAATATTTATTTCCCATAATAAGTTCAACAGGGTAGATGTTAGTGATGGGTCGTTCGCGAACGAAATGGCTCTTAGAGCCGACTCTTTGACGTGAACGACGCGAGCCGGCTCCTTATCGCGAGCCGTCACGTGGTTTTTTTTTTCTTTCTCTCACCCTCTCTCGCACTTTTTTCTTTTTTTCCGCTTCACTCTGCACGCAAGCCTTGTGCTTTACGCTGGGCAGAGGGGGGAGGGGCGGTAGTTACACTCAGTAGCACACGAACAGAGCCAGAAGGGGAGAGAGAGAGAAAGAGAGCCAGGGACAACAACGTCACATTAGAAAGGTATAGTAATCATCCACAACTATTTTCAGTTGCAGATGATAAAGGATTCAGAAAGTTTATTCACGCAGGCCCATATGACAGAGAATATGCATGTTCTTTTTGTTTTCATATTATAATTTATATTTAATTGTATTGTGGATTGCAGTGTTTTGTGTTGTTTTCACTTTAAATTTGTAAAAGGAAAAAGCTGAAAATTTAAATAGTTAAAAGTTGAAATGTGAATAGTTGATTTTTGTATTATATGATTTATTTATTTATTACATTTTATGTGGAGTGAATAAATAAAAGTATATTTACGGTGGCCCCTAGAGACAAAGCACATACAAACTCCAAAACACGTAAAAACTCCAAAACACGTAAAAACACGTACAAACACGTACAAACTCCGAAGCACGTAAAAACTCAGAAGCACATAAAAACTCAAAACACGTACAAAAGACAACAGAAGTGCTCCAGGATGCTGGGCGCAGTGTTGAGCTTTTGTTATCTTGTGGCTACACAAGCCACAAGATAACAGTGGTAGTAACAGGTAAATGAAATTTTTTTTCTTTAATGATTTGAATATACACTGAACAAAAATATAAATGCAACACTTTTGTTTTTGCTCCCATTCCCCATGGGATGGACGTAGAGACCTAAAATTCATTCCAGATACACAATATAACCATCCCTCCCAAACAGTGGTCACAAATCAGTCCAAATGTGTGGTAGTGGGCACATCTGCCATATTGAGATAATCCATCCCACCTCACAGGTGTGCCACATCAGGATGCTGATCTGACATCATGAGTAGTGCACAGGTGTACCTCAGACTGCCCACAACAAAAGGCCACCCTGGAATGTGCAGTTTTGTCTCACAGCAAAATGCCACAGATGCCACAAGCAATGAGGGAGCGTGCAATTGGCATGCTGACAGCAGGAATGTCAACCAGATCTGTCGCCCGTGCATTGAATGTTCATTTCTCAACCATAAGCCGTCTCCACAGGCGTTTCAGAGAATATGGCAGCACATCCAACCGGCCTCACAACCGCAGACCTCGTGTAACCACACCAGCCCAGGACCTCCACATCCAGCAGGTTCACCTCCAAGATCGTCTGAGACCAGCCACCCAGACAGCTGCTGGAACAATTGGTTTGCACAACCAAACAATTTCTGCACAAACTGTCAGAAACCGTCTCAGGGACGCTCAACTGCATGCCCGTCGTCCTCATCGGGGTCTTGACCTGACTCCAGCTCGTCGCCGTAACAGACTTGTGTGGGCAAATGCTCACATCCGATGGCGTCTGGCACGTTGGAGAGGTGTGCGCTTCACGGATGAATCATGGTTCACATTGTTCAGGGCAGATGGCAGCTGAGAATGTCCCAGTTCTTGCATGGCCAGCATACTCACCGGACATGTCACCCATTGAGCATGTTCGGGATGTGCTTGACCGGCGTATACGACAGCGTGTACCAGTTCCCACGAATATCCAACAACCTCGCACAGCCATTAAAGTGGAGTGGACCAACATTCCACAGGCCACAATTGCCAATCTGATAGACTCCATGCGACGATGTGTTGCACTGCATGAGGGAAATGGTGGTCACACCAGATACTGACCGGTTCTGGGTCCCCAGACCCCCAATAGCCCAAAAAACTGCACATTCCAGGGTGGCCTTTTGTTGTGGGCAGTCTGAGGTACACCTGTGCACTACTCATGATGTCAGATCAGCATCCTGATGTGGCACACCTGTGAGGTGGGATGGATTATCTCAATATGGCAGATGTGCCCACTACCACACATTTGGACTGATTTGTGACCACTGTTTGGGAGGGATGGTTATATTGTGTATCTGGAATGAATTTTAGGTCTCTACGTCCATCCCATGGGGAATGGGAGCAGTAACAAAGGTGTTACGTTTATATTTTTGTTGAGTGTATATGAGTGCCTGTGTATAAATACACAAACAATACACACATGCTTTCAATTGTGTAATTTAAGTGATCTAGTAGCTCTGCTTTGGAAGTTCAGTTCATGCTAGAAATGTGTTTTGGAATTTGTACGTGTTTTGTCTCTAGGGCCCACCACATATATTTATATATAAACATATAAATAAAACCACTTTTTTTTTACGTTAGTAATTCCTTTTGTGCATAATTTTATATTATTGTTATTAATAAATTAATTAAAGCAACAAAACAACCTGAAGAGCCGGTTCGGAGCCGAAAGAGCCGGCTCTTTTTAGTGAGCCGAACCGAAAGAGCCGGATCTCTAAAAAGAGCCGGAAATCCCATCACTAGTAGATGTACTTAAGGAACATGAGACTTTTTCAGATAAATAAAGGCAAATATTGCAAACTACACAAAAGGCAGCCGCTAAAGCGTTTAAGTTTCAAAATAGAACAAACGAAACAGACTAAATTGTCAATTCCACTTAGAAACAAAATATTAATTCTAAAAATAAATCTTAGTTTGTTTTACAGAAGAACAGACAAAACTGACTAACTTTTGTCAATATCAAATAAACTGAGAACTAAAAGGAAATTCTCGATCTCTCCTTGTTGTATAGCTGAGCTTTTCAAACAGTTTTAACAGTTACTTTAGTCTGACAAAAGCCGAATGACGAATTAGCGCTTCCAGTCAGAGACTGAGGCTACGTCCACACGTACACGGGTATTTTTGAAAACTGAGATTTTCCGTTGTCGTTTTAAAAAATAATCCCGTCCACACATAAAGGCAGAAATGAAGGAAAACGCTGCTATGAACATGCCAAAGCAGCAGGTGGAGCTAGATTCCTAACCGTGCAGAAATGTTGGCCAATCAGAAGTCTAGAAGCCTCGGTGGGAAAAAGTAAACAAAGCTGGGGCATAGAAGCAGAACCGAGTCGTATGTGTGGACGGACAGTAACTGTGTGTATATGTAAGCATTTAAACACTGCAGAGAGTAGAATTAACAGTAACAGTATTGTAGAAATTCATTTCACCGAAACAATAACGTGGCGCACAGTGTGACGTCAAAAAATGCGCACACCTTTGACGCTGCGTTTTCTCCGTTTTTCTAGTCCACACGTAAATGCAAAAACGGAGTTTTCAAAAATCTTCATTTTCAGTGACCAAAAACGCCGTTTACGTGTGGACGAAAGGTGCAAACGCATAGAAAAATCTGCGTTTTCAAAAATACCCGGGTACGTGTGGACGTAGCCTGAGCATGCACCAGTTTATTGTATTTCCAGACTTGCTTTCGGCACAATTTACAGTGCACGCTACTCTGTTTTTAGTCAGACTTGAAATAGCCGAAATACCTTCACACTACGGAACTTCTATGGCTCTTCCGTTCGACAATCTCTCCGGCATTGGAACCATCATCTGTTTTCTCTTCGGTAACCTTCGGTCACGCTCTGTTGATTTTTCTAGTCGGCACACTCATTTCCTCCATTACCCGGGCAGTACGGTGGTTGGCTGCTTCCCAAACAAATACACATGTGCGGCTTGGCACTTGTGCTGTACGTAACAAGTCACGTGATGTGACGCTGCGGCTGTGATTGGTTTGGCTCTGCGGTACGTAATTTGGATTGGCTGCTCTTTTTTTTTTAAGAGGACAAGAGCGGCGAGGTCTATCGCGATAGTTTAATTTTTCTATCGAGAAAAAGTTATATCGCGATACATATCGTTATCGTTCTATCGCCCAGCTCTAGTAAAGACCCTACAATAAACCACTATTTACTGTCCGTACTCTGCATGTCCAAACTATCATAGCCTCAGATTCTCATTTCTAATCCTGCTAACTCTCAATGAAAACATCTTTGTGAACCTCCAGCTACCCAGCCGTCTTTCTGTCAGTGTCACCGACTCCAAACCATACATCACAGCAGCTCTCACAAGCCCTTTCACTCTCGCTGCTATCCTTCTGTCACAAATCACCTCTCCACCCACTCCACCCTTTCTGCACTCTCTCTTCTTCACCTCTCTTGCGCTGTACTGCTCATTACTCTGGATGGTTCACAGCAGGTATTTAAACTCACTGCTCTGAGTGTTCTGCTGCAAATCACATCGTTTTTGATAATTATCTTGACAGAACTGAGAAAACAGCCTTCCATATAAAACATTTTGTAATTTTGTCCCTGGTACATTTTGGATTAAACTTAGCAGAGCACAGACCGATCTCTGCCCAGGCGACCGTACATCGAAATTACATTAGTTCTGAATGAATTCAAATTCAAATTTTATTTGTCACGTACACAGTCATACACAGTACGATATGCAGTGAAATGCTTGGACAACTGCTCGTGACCTAAAGAAAACAAAAAAGGAAAAGGCTATGAATAAGATAGGAAATAAATATGAAAAATTAAAAAGGGTAAATTTAACTAGGAAGGAATAAAATATAAATTAAGGTTAAAAATGAAATAACTGTACAACACAAATTAGAATGAAGGGTAAATTTAACTGGGAGAATAAGATAAAATATATAAATTAAAGTTGAAAATAAAATAACTGTACAACAAAATACACAATATAGAACTATATAAGAATGTATGAAGAAATATAAATAAATATATGCACAATAACAGCAGCGTGATTTAAGTAATGAAGTGAAACAATGTTCAGAAAGTCCAGTGTGTGTGTAAGAACTGTATGTGTGGGTCAGTACTGTGTGGTGGTGTGATTGAGAGACCGTATCGCCTGCGGGAAGAAGCTCCTCCTCAGTCTCTCTGTGTTGGTCTTCAGGGAGCGGAATCGCTTTCCTGACCTCAACAGAGAGAACAGTCCGTTGTTGGGATGGCTGAGGTCCTTCACGATCTTCCTGGCCTTGGTCCGGCACCGCCTGCTGTAGATTGAGTGCAGGTCAGGGAGCTCGGAGCGGATGGTGCGCTCAGCTGACCGCACAACCCTCTGTAGAGCTCGTCTGTCCTGCATGGTGCTGTTCCCGAACCAGGTTAAGATGTTTCCCGTCAGGATGCTCTCTATGGTGCAGGAGTAAAAGTTCCTGAGCACCTTGGAGGGCAGTTGGAAGTCTCTCAAGCGTCTGAGGTGGTAGAGACGCTGTCGGGCCTTTTTCACCACGGTGTTGATGTGACAGGACCATGACAGGTTCTGCGTGATGTGAACTCCGAGGTATTTGAAGCTGTCCACTCTCTCCACTGGGCACTCGTTGATGACGGGAGTCTGGTAGTTCCTCTCCTGCTTAGTGCTGAAGTCCACTATCAGCTCCTTTGTCTTACTGACGTTTAGAAGGAGGTTGTTCCTCTGGCACCAGTTCTCCAGATTCCTAATCTCCTTCAGGTAGGCCGTCTCGTTGTTATCAGAGATCAGGCCCACCACGACGGTGTCGTCAGCAAACTTGATGATGGTGGTGGAGCTGGTAGTGGCCACACAGTCATATGTGTACAAAGAGTACAGCAGGGGGCTCAGAACACACCCCTGGGGGGCTCCAGTGCTGAGAGTGGTGGAGGCTGAGACATGTCCGCCCATCCTTACTGCCTGTGGTCTGCCAGTTAGGAAGTTGGAGACCCACTGACACATAGATGAGCTGAGTCCCAGATGCTCCAGCTTGGTGGTGAGTGTGGAGGGAATTATGGTATTAAATGCAGAGCTGTAGTCTATGAAGAGCATTTTAACATAATTCCCCCTTCTAGTGTCCAAGTGAGTGAGTGATGTGTGGAGGAGATGAGAGATGGCATCGTCTGTGGAACGATTTGGACGGTAAGCGAACTGTAGTGGGTCCAGTGTGTCTGGTAGTGAAGAAATGATGAAGTCTCTGACCAGGCGTTCAAAGCACTTCATCACTACTGAGGTGAGGGCTACAGGGCGATAGTCATTGAGAGAAGCAGGGTGGGGTTTCTTCGGGACAGGAACAATGATGGACTCTTTGAAGCATGTGGGGATCACCGACTGAGATAAAGAGATGTTGAATATCTCAGTGAACACAGGAGCTAGCTGGTATGCGCAGTCTCTTAGGATACGACCTGGGATGCCGTCTGGGCCTGCTGCTTTCCTGGTGTTCACTCTCTTGAAGGCTCTCCTTACTTCATGCTCGGAGATGACGAGCACGTTTCCGGTGCTGGCAGTATCTCCCTGTCTGCAGCCGTTAGCGCCGCTAACACTAGCATTGTTGGAGTCCTTAGCTGCAGCCTCGAAGCGAGCATAGAAAGTGTTCAGCTCGTCTGCCAGAGTCACGGCCGCGTTCGTCATACCGGTTGTTGGTGCTTTATAGTCCGTTATTGTCCTTAGTCCCCGCCACAGGCTCCTAGAGTCACTCTGTTGGAGTTGTGACTCTAGTTTCCTCCCGTAGCGCTGCTTCGCCTCTTTCACCGCCCTCCGCACGTTATATGACGCGGCTTTGTACGGGTCCATGTCCCCCGTCATGAGTCCCGTGTTGTAGGCAGCGGTGCGGGATCTCAGAGCGTCGCGGATGGTTTTATCCACCCACGGCTTCTGGTTGAACTGCACTGCACAGTGCGCAGCTTTATTTGAGCTACTTGTAACTTTTATTCATGTATTTTGTTGATGCACTGGACCAGATTACACAACAATAATCATGCTGTGAGGAAGCAAATGCATTTACAATTAGCTTTATAACATCTGCTGTCATTCATTGTGACACATCTGACTCACCTGGAGTCGATATTATGTGCAGATAATGTTTGTGATCATTGTACCCAACAGTTGTTCACTATTATTAACACTGAATCTGCAGCTGTTTATTAAGGATTTCTCTCAATGAGACATATCAATGAATGAGTCAGCTGCATATACTGATCATCAGCAAACATGGCAATCTGAGCATTTATTGAATATTAATAGAAGATCATTAATAGACTGACATAAGAATAATCCCAGTCAGCTTCCTCAAGGTATACTGCTCATTTCTGACAATCTGGTATTAAGATAAACAGTCTCCCACATAGCAAAATTGGTATGGCCTGGATCTGGACCACACAATGTGCTTACACATGGCCCAAATTCCACAAAGAATAACGGCCCTTTGGTGGCCAGATCAGGTTTGCCAGAGGTGGCCCACACATGGGCCAGTACAAGGCCAGTTGCAGACACACTACTGGCCCTGTGCTGGCCCAGAACTTCAAACGTACAGCTCTGTTATCACTTCCAACGTAAATGAAGACAGAAAACTAAACAACAGTGACGTTTGTAGGGTTACTGAAGTTGGGCTAGCTGGTATATAATGATGTGCAAATGTGGTGGCTAGCAACACAGCTATGCTAGCATAAACAGTGAAGCTGGAGGATGAACGCTAACTTTTTTCCACTCGATAAAAGTTAACGTGAGGGTTCCTGATTGTTAGGGACAAATGCAATCAAACTTCAGTCATGAGAACAACTGAGATAATCCATCCACAATACCAGGTTAGTCATTCATATACTGCTGCATGGGCCGGGCTGCAGTTACAGCGGAAGGTTTTAAAAGCAAATTAACAGTGGTAATAAAAACCTAGAAAAGCAGACAGTGATCACTGACTGTTTTTAGGGGCTTGTTTGAATTAAATAGAACAAGATACAAAACATTAAAACATGTTAAAAAACATGTTGCACTCAATCTACAGCAGGCGGTGCTCCAAGGTGCTCAGGAACTTTTACTCGTGCACCATAGAGAGCATCCTGGCGGGAAACATCTTAACCTGGTTCGGGAACAGCACCATGCAGGACAGACGAGCTCTACAGAGGGTTGTGCGGTCAGCTGAGCGCACCATCCGCTCCGAGCTCCCTGACCTGCACTCAATCTACAGCAGGCGGTGCTGGACCAAGGCCAGGAAGATGGTGAAGGACCTCAGCCATCCCAACAACAGACTGTTCTCTCTGCTGAGGTCAGGAAAGCGATTCCGCTCCCTGAAGACCAACACAGAGAGACTGAGGAGGAGCTTCTTCCCGCAGGCGATACAGTCTCTCAATCACACCACCACACAGTACTGACCCACACATATGGTTCTTACACACACACTGGACTTTCTGGACATTGTTTTCACTTCATCACTTAAATCACTTTAAGCATATTTGCACTGCACAAGACATAATGTGGATTGCACAACACTGGACACTATATTCTTCATTTCCAGTTAATACTTGTACAGCTGCTGTTATTGTGTATATATTTATTTATATTTCTTCATACATTCTTATATAGTTCTATATTGTGTATTTTGTTGTACAGTTATTTTATTTTCAACTTTAATTTATATATTTTATCTTATTCTTCCCAGTTAAATTTACCCTTCATTCTAATTTGTGTTGTACAGTTATTTCATTTTTAACCTTAATTTATATTTTATTCCTTCCTAGTTAAATTTACCCTTTTTAATTTTTCATATTTATTTCCTATCTTATTCATAGCCTTTTCCTTTTTTGTTTTCTTTAGGTCACGAGCAGTTGTCCAAGCATTTCACTGCATATCGTACTGTGTATGACTGTGTACGTGACAAATAAAATTTGAATTTGAATTTGAATTTGAAAACACAAAAGCCTTAATAAACACAGAGTAGTTTGGACCTGGAAGCAGGATTCATTATGTCATCACTTAAAGACCGGATAGACAACCAGTTCCCACTAGTACTGTAATCGGAAGGTTGCTGGTTCGAGCCCCGACTTGGACAGTCTCGGTCGTTGTGTCCTTGGGCAAGACACTTCACCCGTTGCCTACTGGTGGTGGTCAGAGGGCCCGGTGGCGCCAGTGTCCGGCAGCCTCGTCTCTGTCAGTGCGCCCCAGGGTGGCTGTGGCTACAATGTAGCTTGCCATCACCAGTGTGTGAATGTGTGCGTGAATGGGTGGATGACTGGATATGTAAAGCGCTTTGGGGTCCTTAGGGACTAGTAAAGCGCTATATAAATACAGGCCATTTACCATTTACCATAGTTCAGCTACTTGGAATTGTCTGCTTGCCGATCGATTCTGTTTATCAGTTCCACTTGCACTGACCAACAGCTGATTCAATATTAATCAAAGGTAACAGGAGTATATTCAAAAATGCCGTTTTTAAATTAGGACTTCATTATTAGGGAAAAAACTATCCAAACCTACCAGCTCAGGTGTGAAAAATGAAATAATGTTAATTCATGAATTAACTGTGATTAACCTCATTATTGGAAAGCTCCATTTCAACAGCCACAGCCAGCCCGATCACTGCAGGACCTTCTGAAGACATCACTGATATGTGACATCTGGTTTCACTGCTGTCATGTCATGTCTGCTCCAAGCTCGTATCCATCATACAAACATCATTTATCAGAACACTGATGTTTGCAAGCACCACAGCACAAAGCTGCTTTTGTCAGAGCGATGGAAAAACCTTCTTCCAATCAAGGTTGTCATTTGTAGAAATTATTCATAAATAAACTTGGTAACGCACACAAATGTACACAATTTGTGCAGTGAAAGTATAACTGTTTGCTTACAGATGGTTTGTTCTGAGTGTGATTAATAGATTTTTTAAAGATGATGGATGAGAAGAAAACCTTATTAAAGCGGTCGCTGGTTTTGGAAGATTGTCAAAGCAGCTGGCTCACATTAAACAGACCATCCATCCTGCTCGTCTGTTGTTGGGTGACTGACCTCTTCATCTTAGCTGCTCATGTGGTTCTCAGCTCTTCTGCAGCTGCATTAATGTCAGAAGATGTGATCTTTTCATACATTACTGAATAAATACCATTTTCAGAAAAATAATGTATCTCATCCTGACATCATCTGTGTGGTTGATGGTAAGATCTAACCGCGACACATGACTGCTGTCTGGTGCTCACAGCCATCACAGCCACATTCATTTACCAACATATGTGCAGCCAAGTTTCTTCAGTAAGCCAGCCTCTCGCCCCTAAGCAACCCCTGTCTCCCTCACACACACATCCACACACACCAGTGGAAAGTAGTTCACTGTCCAGGATCCCAAGGTCAGCTGCTTGATTAGCACTAAGCGCCAGAGGCTAACACTGTCAGGCAGTTTCCCCTTAATGAAGCCATCACGGCATGGTGAGAGTGAGAGAAATACAGCCAGTCAGCCCAACTGGACCTGCCTGATTTACAGCTACAGCAGTCCACACATCAACCACACTGAGGGAATATGTGGAGACGTAGCTATAGGTGTAGTTAAACTGTCAGAGTGATGATATAACGCCAGGTTCTAGTTCACTGGCATTTGGGAAGTGATGTATTTTTGACGCGTTCTCTTTATAAAATAACTGTGAGATTTTTACCCTGAGTGTAAATGTGTGAACATTTAACTAACCAATCAAAGGATTGCACTTCTGTAAGGCTCACAGAGTGACAGCACCACAAACACAGCACAGATGAAAGAAAAAAGAAGCCAGTAAATGTTCAGTAGAAAGTGAAAATGTGGCTATGAAAATAAATAAAGACAAATGATGATGGAGCCTGAGAAACAGAAGCCTCGATAAAAGGTCTGATTCTTATACAGACTTCAAAGCACTTTATTTATTTATTTATTTATTTAGGACAGTGCATGTTAATGAACATAAATGTAAAAAAAAAATTACATGAATGTAAACATACCAGATTATAGCCAAAGGCTAATTTCCATCTGTTGTCCTTAAACATAAAAAAATAGACATAATTCATAAAAATTCATCATTCATTCATAATAAAAACTCCATCACCAAACTTACACATACACACCATTCTGTTCCCAAATAAAACATTAAAACTATACAACTTATACATGCTCACACACTTGATTTGTCCATGTTTAAACAACAGTTACTTTCTTCTATGATTTAAGTGCTCACTAACATTCACATCGATGCATCGGAGAGCAGTTTAGGATTAGGATGTTGCCCAAGGATATTTGGCATGCAGACTAGACGGAGCCAGGGATTGAACCACCAACCCTCTGATCAGTAGATGACCTGCTCTACCCCCCAGCTGTGTAAGCTTCGTTGCCTTCTAATGCAGCGGTCCACAACCTTTTTTGTGCCACAGACCGATTTATGTCCGACAATATTTTCATGGAAAGGCCTTTAATGTGTCGCAGATAAATACAACAAAATAAAATCAGTACTGGTACCAGGAAAACGATTTATTCATAACACACAGGAAAAGTCCCAGGGAAACCTAACGATAAAAACGATTAAAAAAATAACGAGAGGAACCCTGAAAACCATAAATTTCACACCTGAGCCTCAACTCTCAGCCCGGTAGGGCTGCTCGATATAACGATATATATCTGATGACGATATAAAAATGTCTATTGTTTCATTTTATGTTATCGTTTGTTTTGTGGTGTCGCAAAATAAACTGTTTACGGCAATATTTTTTCATTATTTTGATGGTCACTGTAGTGGTCATATTAATTTGTTAAAGTTCTCTCTTTCTTTTATATTTAATATAACCACACTACAGACGGACAAGCGCCTGTTTTTGTGCGTTGTCGTTAGCAACAACGACTGTAACAGCTTTGCGTGTCCGCTTGTTCCACATAAACCAATAAAGCTCAAGATCCTGTTGAGACTGCAAAATAAACTGAATCACATGAAAGATGCAGATTATTTACAGATGAGAAGTAAAAAAGAGCCGCCAGGTGCTAAAAAATAAACCTTAGACTCAAACGTTAGAACGGGCTTTTCCCCGCAGCACGCCGTCTAATAAATTCTCACAAAGAAAACGGCGCCGTTACAACTTATGTCTAAAAATGTATCGTTTCATACATCTGTTAAAACACTCGACTCCAGCTACATGACGCGCAGTTGGAAACACTTCACGCAAGTCGAGCTTGCCCACTTGCCCCCGTGTCACTGTCTGTTGTTTGAAGTCACCGAACGTCGGTCGAAGTGAGGTAAGTGACGGAAGTGATGTTGTAGGTGACGTCAGACGCCGGAGATTTTGGCGGAGAAAAAGCAAATGGTAGCATAGAGTTTAACAAAGGTTTTCCAAGCTTCAGTATTACCAAATATACTAATCAATTGTCATATAACTAACAACATCTGTTTTATCATCTCTAACACCCTGGAGGACAACGGGGAGAGTTTAGACGCTCTCCAAGATTACATCGACCGCTGTTTTCAAGATTTAGTAATGCATAAGGCCCAGAGTGCATCTTCCCCGGCCAAAATCGAGACGCCGTCATCGAAGAGAAGTCGCCAGGCAGACTCCCCCGGTACAACATCGCCTGCCGGCAAAGACATCGCAGAAATCCTGGAGTCAATCGACAAGCGATTGTCCAGTTTCGATGCGAGGCTGTCCCTGGTGGAGATTTTACACCGGGAATTTAAATCTCTGAGAGAATCCCTGGAATTCAGCCAGCGGCAGGTGGAAACGCTTGCCGCTGAAAATGCCACGCTACGGGAGTCGGTTAAATCTCTCACCGATAACGTGACCCAGCTAAACATTGAAAATAAAAAAATAAAAGAGTCCGTTATCGATCTACAAGCCCGTAGCATGAGAGATAATCTTGTGTTTTCTGGTATTCCAGAAACTGCCGGAGAGGACGCAGAGGCAACGGTGAAAAACTTCATTAAAATCCACCTGAAGCTGCCGGAGGACACCGTAAAGAACATCGACTTCGATAGAGTACATCGCTTGGGGGGCGCGCGGTCGCGGACCGGGAGACCACGGCCTATTGTGGCCAAATTCAGTCAATTCAAACAGAAGGAACAGGTGAAGAGTCGCGGCAGAGAGCTGAAAGGAACGGACTTCAGCGTGAACGACCAGTTCCCCAAAGAGATCCTGGAACGACGCAAGGTCCTGTTCCCAGTTCGACGTAGCTTTATCCAGAAAGGCTCCCGTGCTGTCATCGCCGTGGACCGGCTCTACGTGGACGGACAGCTGTACCGCGACCCCGGCACCACACCGTGGTTATATTAACTGCACTCCAGATAAGAACCCGCTACACTCTTTTCTTATTCATTCACACTTTCTCCTTTAAAATGTGTTTAACCTAGTAATATCAGTAGGATGTCATAGCAGATATAACACCGTCACCCTCCGTCATTGCTTTAATTGGAATGTTTCCGTTTCGTTTCCTTTTTTTTGTTGTCGCTCACAGTTCATGTGGTTTCTTTCTTTCTCTTGTCTTTCACTGCTGTGGTCACCTACTCCCCCACTCACCTACAAACAACACCCTCTATTTCTCCATATTTTCACAACACGATCACGCAAACACATCAGCTCAACGGCAGCACATTCACAACAGCCTCACAGCACGCACAGACTTGCAGGACACATAAGCAAGCCACGCTTGTTCATATTAGTGAATATTCACACACATAGTCAGACTTATGGAGCCTCTCACCACACTTCTTTTTCTCTTTCTATTTACAAACAAGGGATGTTTCCATATTCTCTCCACCTGTCTAAACGAAACACCCAGCATACATCATTAAACATACACGCACAATTAAGGGCATGCTGAGGTTTGTCACATGGAATGTAAATGGAGCTGGCACCAGAGGAAAGAGGTTAAAAATATTTAACCAGCTTAAAAAACTACAGGCAGATGTTGTTTTATTACAAGAAACTCACAAACCTGTCACAGGTTTAAATGAACTTAAAACACCTGAGTTTCCTAACGTGTTTGCAGCCGGTTATAATTCTAGACAACGGGGAGTAGCAATTTTAATACATAAAAATGTTAATTTTACAGTACTCGATACAGTTATAGATCCAGAGGGTAGATTTCTAATTATTAAACTATCAATATTGAACAAAAAACTATGTATTGTTAGTATATATGGTCCAAATGTTGATGAACCCTCATTCTTCCACGGTTTTTTTAGTGCACTCTCTGAACACCTTGATTGCACACTCATTCTTGGCGGTGACCTCAACCTTGGACTAAATGAAGAAATGGATAGGCTCAACACAACAGGAACTCAGCGTAATTGGCAGTCCACAAATATAATCAAACAGTATATGAATGACTTTGGTCTTTGCGATGCATGGCGCTCTCTTCACCCCACCAGTAAGGAATATACTTTTTTCTCGCATGTTCATCACTCTTACTCTCGTCTGGATTATTTTTTGGTCAGCAGCTCACTGCTGTGTGACATTTCAGACACTGAGATTCATCCTATAGCTGTCAGCGATCATGGTCCTGTATCTTTAACACTAATGCACAAGAATAATACTACGCCAAGTAAAAACTGGAGATTTAATATATCACTACTTAAAGATGAAGACTTTATTAAATACTTTAAAAAGGAATGGACTTCATATTTAGACTTTAATGACACTCCCGGAATATCTGCTTCTGTTCTATGGGAAGCAGGGAAAGCTGTGATGAGAGGTAAAATAATTTCTTTCTCATCACAAAAAAAGAAAGAAGAAAACAAAAATATTCAAGAATTAGAAAAAAAACATCAAATCACTAGAAGAAGCCTACGAGTCCCACCAAGATCAGGAAACATTGAACAAAATATGCAAAACAAAACTAGAATTAAATGAAACTATTAATAAAAAAACACAATTCCTTATACAAAGACTTCGCTTGCAGAATTTTGAACACAGTAACAAATCAGGTCGATTTCTAGCTAACCAGCTAAAAATAAATAAAGAAAAAATAACTATATGTGCTGCTAAAGATTTATCGGGGAACACAATATATGATCCTGGAAGAATAAACAACATTTTTAGGGATTTCTATGAAACTTTATACTCACCACAAATAAACCCATCTAAAAATGAAATTGATCTGTTTCTTGACAACGTAACTCTTCCAAAATTACTAGACAGTCAAGCAATGGAACTGGATTCGCCACTGACGCCAAGTGAACTCCAGGAAGCCCTGATAAGTATGCCCAATAATAAGGCTCCAGGTCCAGACGGCTTCCCTGCAGAATTCTACAAAGAATTCTGGACAATTTTGGCACCAGTATTCCACAGCATGTTGCAGGAAATCGAGGAAAAGGGCAGACTACCACCAAATATGAATTCTGCCAACATTAGTCTCCTGCTAAAACCAGGCAAAGACCCTTTATTTCCCTCAAGCTATCGTCCAATTTCTCTTTTAAATGTAGACCTTAAAATAATCTGCAAAGCTCTCTCAAAGAGATTAGAGAAAATGACCCCCCTCTTAATTCATCCTGACCAAACTGGTTTCATAAAAGGTCGGCACTCCTCAACAAACACTCGTAGATTACTTAATTTAATAGACTACTCATACGATAAAAACATCGAAGCCATAATATTATCTCTAGATGCAGAAAAAGCATTTGACAGAGTTTATTGGAAATTTTTATTTGCAACTTTACACAAATTTGGTTTTGGAAACTCCTTCATAAACTGGATAAGAATATTATACAATTCCCCAACAGCTCGTATCAGAACAAATGACCAGACATCCTCCAGCTTCTGTCTCCTGAGGGGCACCAGACAGGGATGCCCACTCTCCCCTTCACTTTTTGCAATTTTTATCGAACCTCTAGCAGCAGCATTTAGACAGGCTACAACAATTAAGGGCATAAAATGTAAGAACATAGAACATAAAATCAGTCTCTATGCGGATGATGTGTTGCTTTTTCTGCAAAACACACAAACCAACCTCTCTGAGGTAATTACTTTAATAAACTGGTTTTCAAGAGTTTCAGATTATTCAATTAACTGGCCAAAATCTACAGTTCTCCCCATTAACTGCTCCTTCCATAATTCTTCCTCTGCCCCACTGCAATCCGGAAATATTAAATATTTAGGTATTAATATCTCTCCTAAGCTTTCAGACTTAACTAAACTAAACCACATCCCACTTCTAAAGAAAGTAGAAGGCGATCTGACTAGATGGAAATCTTTACCCATATCACTCATGGGAAGGGTCGCCACTATAAAAATGATGATCTTGCCAAAAATAAATTACTTATTTTTGATGATCCCTAACAAACCATCACAAGATTGGTTCAGATCTCTGGATTCATATATTTCCAAATTCCTTTGGAAAGATAAACCCCCGCGTATTAGCTTAAAAACGCTACAAAGAACCAAGGATAGAGGAGGATTAGATCTGCCTAATTTTCACCAATACTTCTTAGCCAACAGGCTTCAGTTCATCTCAGAATGGTTAAAACATACCTTCTTAGTTGAGCCCTGGCTAGATGTTGAACAGGCACTATGCAAGGATCTAGAGATTTCAGACCTACCATTTATTAGCTCAAACATCAAAAGACATGAATGCTTTAAAAGTATCAACATCAGCTTTTCTCTAACAGCATGGTGGGAGTTTCTAAAAATAACGGAGTCTTCATTAATCCCATGCAAACGTACACCTATCTGGAATAACCCTGACATATTACAAAACAATAATATGATTAATTTCCCAGAATGGAGTTGTAAAGGAATTAAATACTTAGAACATATATTAGAGGGAACAGAATTTATTCCATTTGACAGACTAGTTGCACAATATGGGATCAACAAGACAAGATTTTTAGAATATCAACAAATTAAATCCATAGTAAAAAAGAAATTTAACCTCAGTCAAGTTGAATTACAAACACCACCAAGTGCGGCACATTTCCTTACTCTTAAATCCCCCAAATTATTATCTAAAATATACAGAACACTTTCTAAATTAGATGAATCAATATCCCTTCCTATTGCAAAGTGGGAAGCAGATTTATCAGTCAGCTTAGACCAAAACTTCTGGTCTCAGGTTTGCTTAAAAACCTTTAAATTGATTAAAAATCCCAGTCTGCAATTAATACAATACAAAATACTACATAGAGTGCACTATACAGGTCATCGGATGTTCAAGATGGGCTTTACATCTTCCAACAACTGCTCACACTGTCAAGGCAATACACCAGACAATTACATCCACGCTCTTTGGTTCTGTCCACCAGTTCAGAAGTTTTGGCGCGAGATATGTGAAGACTTATCAAAATGTCTGAAATGTAACATTCCAACCTCCCCCTTAGTGTGTTTACTGGGCAGCTTAGATAATGTCACTTCAGAAAAGAATATAGCCCATATGATCTTCACTGCCCTATGCATAGCCAAGAAAACAGTCCTCATGAACTGGAAAAATAAAAATAATCTTAATTCTAACCAATATAGAAATTATCTATTAGATTACATTAGTCTTGACACAGCCTCTGCCACCACATTAGATCAATTGCTCTGGGCCCCTTTTATCAGCTCCATCACCTAGTGGGGGTGGGGGGTCATAGTTTGGTCCCGCCTTCACTGTTGTGATTGGTGAGGGGGTAGGGACAGGCTTAGGGCGTCGGGGGGTTCCCCGGAGGCATCTTCCTTGGGGGGCTCAACCCGGGGTAGCGGTCATGTCCGGTTAGGGGCTCTGTTGGCTCTCAGGTGACTGTTTCCTCGCGGCTGCGTGCAGCGGGGCTAGGGGAGGGTTTGTGCTGACGGACGTGGGTTACTGACCTGGCAACCTGGCTGCCCCTGGGTGGGTCCGGGATGGGCGTGAGGTTTTGGGGGCGCTCCGTCTCTGGGCTGGGGCCCGGGCCGGGCCTCGGGGGCTCGGGTCCTGGTTGGTGTGTTGCCGGGGTTGTGGGCGGGTGGGTGCATGGGGGCCCGGCCCTGGAGCAGGGTGCCGCCGGTGCATCGAGCCGCCTGGGGGGCTCTTCAACTGGTGGGGGGGATGGTCACATCTTGCAGGAGCTTTCTTCTCTCAGGAACTCTCTGCAGGAGGGGGAGATACAGGAGAGGTGGAAGAAGATCTCAGCCTGGGCGTTTACCGTCTTATGTAGTCTGGAAGATGTGTGGTTGGTGGGGTGGGTGCAGTTTTCTCTGTGGTGGGGTTGGGTGGACTGTCCAGGGCTCTGTGGAGCCGGGGGGCGCTACTGCACTGGGCCCCGGTCTGATGGGCCTGGGCCCCCCTTCCCTGGCGGGTCGCGGAGGGTGGGAGTGCCTACTGGGGTCAGCGGGGGAGCTGGCCCCAGGGAGGGGTTACCTGCCCCTCCCTTCCTTCCCTCCCCATCTCCAGCTGCCTCCCTCTTCCCGCTCCTCCACAACCACCCACACATGCAGGGCCTTGGAGTAGGGGTATGTCACCAGGGTGCAGAGGAGGCTACCCCCCCCCCCCCCCCCCCTGTCCCCTTCTGGCTGCCTCTGCCTCAATTTTATCCCACAACTTAGACATTCACATTATTCACACTCTCATTACACATACATATAGGATCTTGGGGGTGGGCACAATCACGGAGTCCAAATCACCATCAGGGTGTATACCTCACCCCTGACGTCGTTGCCCACCTCTCAATTTTAAATACACTTAGTCATTGAGGGTTAGCAGGAGGGACTATGCGCTTACCTGCTGCTCCTTGGCAGGTAGCTCCATGCCCTCCTGGGTTTTAATTGCACCTTAGAACACATATGCATCAACACTACAATGAGCGGGTGGAGGGAGGTTTGGAGTCTTCTCCCACCCCCATTCTCTGCGGCCTGCTGGAGCGGGAGGGCTAGTAGGAGGAGTTGGCCGTCCGACTGCGGTCTGGGGTGTGGGGCCTCCCTGCTGCTGCGGAGTCGGGGTGGTCTGCCTCTCCCCACCGCAGGGAAAAGGGTAACACCACCTGGGTCTGGGTGCAATTCCCCCCTCCAGGGGCAAGGGTACCTAGACCCGGTTTGTAGAGTACGCTTGGGGAGTGTGATTGTGTGTACAGCGTCTCTTTATGTCTGTCTCCACGTTGGTTGAGTGTGGAGTGAGTGCATATGAGAGCATGAGGGTGGGAATGGATGTTTGTGTCTGTGTGTGCCTGTATGTCTGTGTCTATATGTCAGGTTGGGTATCAGACGCCACCTCTCTGGGGACACCTCAGGCCCTCCAAGGTTTGGAGGCCTATCTCCACCCACCACCACTTCCCCTGCCGGTGGCGGACTCCCTCAGGTGTCGGTGTGTTGGTGGTTCTTTGTGTCTGGGGGTGGGCGTCCGGGTACACACCGGCTCACTCCTTGGCGGCCGCTTGTCGGGGCCTGGGGCCTGGGGCTCGCTCGGGCCCCTTTGGAGGTGGGGTGCCCCCGGCCTCTCGGCCTGGGGCTCGGTCACTCAGGCGCAGCTGGGGGCCGGCGGAGCTCACGGGCGCGTCACTGCAACTCCCCCTGACTTCTGCTCCGCGGCTGCTGGGCGAGCCCTCATCTGGGACTCTCCTCAGCTCTTACTGGGACAGTGGCGCGGCTGCCCCTCTGTTGGTCTTCCATGGTCTCTTGTGTTCTGGGGGCCTCTGGATGTCTGGAGTTTTGTTCTCCTCCATACCCGCTTCACACCCTGGAGGACGGGGCTGTGGCCCCCCCCACACTCCCTAGCAGATCATTACATGGAGAAACCTTTGGAATGCAAGCATGCTGATCCACACAGGTATGCACACATGGGTATTCACAGACGCGGACTAAAGCTTTCTTGGCTGCTGCCTCAAAGCACACTGTGCGCTGTCTATCTTGCGTGCTGCACAATATCGTTTATTACTTAGTAAATATTGATATCTATGACTAGCTAGTTTATTGTGATGGTGCTTTGTTTTCTCTATTATTATGTTGCTCTTTGTTGTTTGCTGTCTCCTCTGTTTGTTTTTGTTTGTTTGGTTTTTTTTTTTGTTTTTTTTCTCCATACAGGTGACCCAGGAGTTTTTTTTTTTTTTTTCTCTCTCTTCCCCCCCCTTCTCACCGTCTCTTCTCCCCTTTGGTTTTCTTTCTTTCTCTCCCCCTCTCTCTCTCATTCATTCCCCCTGTCCTATTTATTAAAAAAAAAAAAAAAAAAAAAAAAATGACAAAGGATGAACTGAAGCTCTGCCATCACGTAATGTCGCATACTGCTGTTTCTGATGTCATTTAAGAAAAAAAAAAAAAAAAAAAAAGAAGTCACCGAACGTCACACACCTTTAATAGTCTGTTAGCCACGTCTCATGTAGAAGTTCCACACCACAGTGGATGTGTGTGACCCAAATTCAGTTCTCATGAGTATATAGTTCAGCAAACACTGCCATACTGTATATGAGGCGCAGCAGAGGATGGGGCTTAGAGGTGGGAGTAATATACAGTAAGCACTGATAACAAGACCGAGATTATTGTGAAAGCACAACCTGTACCTGCAGATCCGTTTCCTGGAGCTTTAGCTGGACTTCAGCTATGGACAAAGCGACAGAGGAGAAGCACACACACACACACCTGCACCTGAAAACACTGAATAACAAACATCTTTCTCCTTAACCTCCTAAGACCCGAACTCTTCCACAGAAGCATTTTTAATTTCTCTTTGATATTTGGTCACATTGGGGCCCGATCAATGTAAAAACAAAGAATTACCAGATTTTTATTTTTTACTTGATTTTTGTCCATCCATCCATTCGCTTCCACTTATCCTTTTCAGGGTCGCGGGGGGCGCTGGAGCCTATCCCAGCTGTCATAGGGCGAAAGGCGGGGTGTACCCTGGACAGGTCGCCATGCTGTCGCAGGGCCCTTGATTTTTGTTTATAAGAAAAATGAGAGCCACATATGAGGATATTCGTTTAAAATATCAATAGAACAGATATCTCGTGAGTAGAGCAAAATTCAGTATTTTGGTCTAAATAACCCAAAATGTGATGTCCACATATGTGGACGCAGGTCCTAGGAGGTTAAACACATCACTTCCATTTGATTTTCAGAACCCGTTTGCTCAACTTCACTCTGTACTCTTCATGTGTGTTGTTCCTGCCTGATACCAACGTGCCACACTGAGCCTGTATATCAGTTGGCAGAGGAAGGTTGTGGAAAATGATCACAAGTAATGCTGCTGAGGGAATATAAGCACTGACATGGAAATGAATGACATCATGAAAAGGAGTAGATCATTCTGGAACAGGTAGCACGTTCAGCTTTACAACTACCAGGAGTGCAAAAATACACGCTCACACACACCCGAGGGTGTGAGAGTTCATGAAGGGCCAGGGCCCAGTCAGAGGAATTAATTGAGGCACTTTGTTTCACAGCAGGGAGTCAATTAAATAGCATGTCACCACCGGTCCGTGGGGAGGAACCACTAACACCAGGAGGGAGGAGGGGCTGTATGTACCATTCCCCTAAAATCAGCACTCCGTCTCACCTCATTCATCTTCAGCTCTATCACTCGTTTGTTTCTTTGCCTTTCTTCTCCCTTTTCCTGTCTCTCACAGCTCAGCACTCTCTGCCCGCTCCCATCAGCCTCACTTTTCCTGTGCCGTGCACCTCCGTCTTTCTCTCATTCCCTACATCTGTTTATGAGATATTTTTAAAACGGTTTTTCAAGGAGTCTTTTCCTCTGCTATATATTATACCCCGTTTCACTTTGAACACGGTTACGTACGGCTGGGGGCCACCCTGGGTGATGCGGTGGTTTGCAGTACAACAGCAAAACGTCAAATGCAGAAGTTCTCTGAGGACACTGCAGTGGTTGGGTGTGCTAAAGGTGCAGGAGTCAGAGTACAGGGAGCTGGTGAGGGAACGTCTCTGTCAGGAGTTAGAGCAGGGCATCTACTAATCTGAAGGTTGGTAGTTCAATCCCTGTGATGTGTGAATGTTAGATAGAAAGCACTTACACAGAAAGAAGTGCTGGTGTAAATGGGTGAGTGAGGCATGTTGTAAAAAGTGCTTTAAGTGCTCCAGGAGTGTGGAAACGTGCCATAGAAGAACCAGTCCGTTTACCATGAATGCCAGTAAGACAAAACAGATGGTGGTTGACCTCTGGAAGAAGAAAGCCATCAACATTATGAAGGAGGAGGTGGAAACAGTGCACAGTTACTTGGGTGTTCACCTGAATGACACACTGAACTGGAGGACCAACAGTGATTCGGGGAAGAGGAAGCTCTGCACCAAAAAGAGGTTGCAACAACGGGACTTGGTCCTGTGAGACTTTAAGATCCAGACAGACAAGCAACTGCTGGTCAACCACCCAGACATAGTGGAGGTAGACAAGGAACAGGAGACCGCAATTGTGATAGATGTCAGAGATCCCAGTGGACATCGACATCACGAAGGAGTATGAGAAAACAGAAAAGTACCTGAAGGCTGAAGGAACAACTTGTGCAGATGTGGGAGGTAAAAATCCAAAGTGGTTCCAGTGGTAGCAGGAGCATTGGGAGCTGTTATTCCAGCAGATTCCAGGCACAGCATCTGAGTGTGCTCTTAGGAATACGGCAGAAACTTGAAACTACCAGGCAGAGGACCTGAGCTTCAGACGTATTTATAAGTAATTGTTGTTGGCAAGTAAAAATACTTACAAAGCATTTTTACTTGCTTTGTAAGTAAAAATGAGTCAACATGAAATATACCCTTCCTGTCCAGCTCGGACCCACACAGGATCCAGCTCTTCTTTTTGTTGCTGCTGGATCTACAGAGGAAACACTTCCTGAAATGAAACCAGATTTGATGTCCTACAGAAGAGTAACCGCCATGTTTGTCTGTCCAGGCTGAACCGTGTTGGCAGCCGTGCAGGGCATCCCATTCCTTTGACAACAAGACCTTATTCACCAGTTTCACCAGTGTTACCATTCTTGACATGCTGCTGGTTGCTGATTGGTTTGTTTTGGAGTTGATTTACAGTCAGTCTCAGTGAAGCAGTTGAAAATGCAACCACCTTGTAGCTAACATTTTAGGTGTTATACATTTAATGCTCTTCTTCCTGTAGTACAGCAATGCCCTTACAGTGAATTCCAGTTTGCAGTGGTGCAGTGGTGGTTTACATTAATTTCAGTTTTTATCAAATTCGCCCAAAAATGTCAGACACCACTGAACCCACATTCTATCCAATTTGCGCCACAGAGATTAATCATGTGACTAAAACTGCTCAAATTTAAATAGAAACATAATATTTTGGGTCTTATAGAAATGTGACCATATGGAAAAATGCATTTTGTTTATTCAAAGAAAAACAGCAAATACGTCCAAATAGTTTGGATCTTAGGTCTAGAAGTGGAAATACTGGATGGAGCATTGTCCTGAGCTGTATGTTTCCCACCAGATCGAATAATGCCATGGTTAATGTTGACACTGCAGAGTGGGAGGAGAGGGTGGAAGCTTGGATGGAGGCCCGGGACTTGCCTAGAGAGTTACCCACAACTCTGCTCCCAGGATGAAAATATTGAAAGGCAAGCACTCTGCCCAATCAAATTAATTTTCTGCATGACATGCCATGACGCCTGAAAAAAATGGTTGCTGCATGAGAAGCTATGTGTGTGTGTGTGTGTGTGTGTGTGTGTGTGTGTGTGTGTGTGTGTGTGTGTGTGTGTGTGAGGTAGGTAATTGGTGCTGGAAAATGTCAAGAGTAGATGTGAGAACCAAACTGTTGAAAAGAGCTCGTGCTTTTATTTTGAATACAGGAAGTACCTGACCATGCCTGTGTGTATGGGACGTGTTTCAGAGTCCTGCAGTGTGACTGTTAAAGTGTGTGTTGTTATGAACCTGTTATTTCTTACACAAAACAGACTCAGCACCCAGTAAATTGAATTAAACAAGCTGAAAATCACAAAGTCCTTCTTTTCATCTTGTTAATGAGTCAAAATGTTTATAAATTCCAACTCATATTCACCTCCTGTGCAGTTATTCTATGCATGCTCTGCTTTATCTGCCACACACATGAACTTCCTGTGTGTACGACTGAAGTACACCACCCTGTTTAAAGTACACACGCTATGTGTGTGCTCCACACCTCCACACAGCTCCTCCATTTATGAGTGAAATACACTCTGAGGCAGAAATAAGGATGAAAACATGCTTTTAAAAATGCAAATAAATAAAATGAATTGACTTCTGTAATATTTTCACGTATAAGGGATGAATGGGCTTTTTACTGTAAACTTAAAACATTTACAGCATTGCATTTGTTTATATTTGTTGGCATTACAAATACTTGATTATTATTTCTGTGTCAGATTTTCCTCACTACAGAGTAACAAGCTACCAGTTTGGGACACGGTGAACTTTAGCAGCCTAAACTGTCTTTGTTGTTACAGCTTACAGTTTAGCTTAATGTGACCTTGAACCATCACACTGTTGTGCTGCTACGCACACAGGCTGCTGGGGGAGCTCCTGTGGTGAGTTGGGCGAGTTGCCTTTATTCTCCTCTGTTTCACTCTCTGTGCTTTTACATTAACCTTGTGTCTTCTCTCTGTGCTTTGTCTGCATGCAGTTCTGCTGCTCTGTGGTTACTGCTCCAAAGATCTGAATGTTGAATGTTGTTTCTTCTTTGCTCCGTCTTCCTGACCAAGTACCTCTGGGATTGTTGGGGTTCCTTCTCCTGTATCGCCTTGACTGTTGTGAACTAGCACTAACAACTCTGTGGTGCAGTGGTCAGCCCGAAAGCCTGACCAGTGTCTGGGTTGGCCTGGATGTTCCTGTGCCTGTGTGGGCTTCCTCCAGCTGCTCCTGCTGCCTTATAGGCTGAAAACACGAATGCTAGTTCTAAATAAATCCATGGATGCGACAGTGTGTGACTGTCCATCCCTGTGTTGTAGTCCTGTGGAGTGCTGGTTCCTGTCAGGGTGTACTCTGGCTGGCTCATCCTGCTGCAGTACCGGGTTTAGAAACTTGAATTTAATGTGAAATCCACTTTTTTTGATGACATTGAGGAAACATATTTTTTTCTTTAAAGGCTTGTCCATTATTAAACATTTCTGTCTCATAGTGATGTCACTACAGTAATTATAGCACAGATTCTGAACATCAACAAATACTCAACAACCTCACAATATGATTGGTAATGGAACTAAACTACTAAACTAAACTAAACTATCCCAAAACCTAACAAAGGAGTCAAACAGTGACCGCAAATAAAATAATTGGAGATAAAGTATCAGAGTTTCTGGAGCGGGACGACGCCTCCAAACACGCTGCTTCCGGTTCTTATCCATATATGTTCCCCCAGTTAGCTGTTAGTTCTCGTTTACGTGCCCCTCCCTCCCCTTTTCAATTCTTTAACTTCTTCACTTCTATTCATGTTGATCTGCCCGGGAGCCGCCGCCAGTCCCTTCAAGTCTTTCCCCAAACCACAGCTTAATTCATGTCCAAGCGTTCACCTTTATCTACTAAGACACTGTCAAACCTAAAATGAGGACGTGGGCCCAGCTAGTGAAAATACCAAAGCACAAAACGAAACAAAGACGATTTCCAAATGTAAAAGTCCGGCTCCGATCCCACAGTCATGTGTTTGAAGTGTGCCACAGACACATCAGCACGCACTGCATTTTAGGCATGAACATCGATCCGTCTGTCCGTCTGCGTCATTTGAAGAGAAGAAAAGGTGACTGTGCAGATCGAACACTGCTGGCTGTGGATGGGGGCACATCTGTCGCAGAGCTCTGTGGTCTGACTGCAGTTGTGGGACAGACCACCAGCAAAGCTGCTGCGTAATATTATCAGATGAATTGAATTAATATATAATGTCATTTCTCTTAAGTGCTGCTTCTCTAATTAAGTATGGAGAGCAGACCTCCCACTGGTTAACAAAGCATCACAGCGTGTGTGAGTCTGTACGGCCGCAATGCAAACACACTCAGCCTAACTGTGTGTGTGTTTGTGTTAATCCACGTGTGTGTAAGGCTTGCGCACAATCACAGACACGCTCACACATTAACAGAAGTGGTAAAGATGAAGAAATATCTGGAGGCTGGTATAATTAGGGCCAATTCAATTGGACTCTGATACTTCATTATACACCTGCCAACAACACCAGCGATTGATGGCCATATTTTCTTTCTCCATTTCGTTTTCTCGCTCATTAATGGTGTGGAATTAATGAAAATGGCTCAGAGTGGCCTCGTTCACACTGGAGAACAGCATTTCCACTGCATAATGTGCAAGTTAGCTGTGTGAGCGAGTCTGTGTTGGTGAACTTTTCACCCGAGGGGTCTTTGTCACATTTATGATTTTTCTATGATAAAGGGGGCTTTGCTACATATAGGACTCCACCACCAGCTGCTGTCGCACACATGCATGCTGCACGCTGTGTGCTGCATGCTGCACGCTGCGTGGTCAGCCAACGCAGGATATGGTGTGGAAGCCTGGCAGCATTATCTCACTCCCCACTGGACACCTACACAAAGTGATGATTTATAGTGAATGTAAGTCCCCATGTAGTGCCCAGTGCTTCTGTCCAGCAGCGACATCAAAGCTGCTATGACCAACACTGAGTAATTTATAAAAGGGACTGACTTTGTTTCTGTGTTGGTGCCACAGACAGTACGTGATCTTTTAAATAACGCTGACACTGAAGTCAGTATGCGAGCGTAATGTGCTTGCAAAGAGGTGGTCTGTGCAGCTTTCCACAGTCAAGGATGTAAGGGAGATTTTTATGACTTTTTCTTGTACCTCCTAAAATCCTGCCGGTAGTGAACGGTGGGCTCACCAGATTTGACTCAGAGGAAGAGACACGCTCTGATTGTTCACTCTCACTGTTGGTATCCACTGTAAACCCCGACAGGTGACCTGACTGATAACGACTGTGGGGATATCCATCTAAATCTCTCACAGTGTTTAAACACCTTAGAGCTTATATACAGGAACAGACTAAACACTGCCTTCTTCATTATTAAGGCTACGTCCACACTAATTTGTTTGAAAATGCATCGTTTTCTCTCCGTTTTGGCCTCCCGTCCACACTGAGATGGCATTTTACTCATGGAAAACGCAGCGTTTTGAAAACGCTCTCGAAAACGAATACATTTCATTTAAAGACGGTGCTTTCGCGTCGCAGTGTGGACAGTGAGAACAGAGACTTTCTAAAACGATGACGCATGTTAGTCATGTGATGCAGTCATGTGACCAAAGATAGTGGAGGGCATTACACAGCAGTTATTCTGTTTGACAGCCCTGTTAAAGGTTAATATCAGTCTGTACGCGCTCCAGAGAGCTTTTCTTCAAATTCTTTAATTCTCACTCGCGTTTGCAACTTTGTACTTTTGTGTTACTCACAGCAACCAATCCACCCCATTGTTAGTCCATTTAACAAACTCTTTTCCTCGACATTTTGCCACGACGTTTCAAAGAGCCGGAAAGTAAATAAGCAGCAGACAGAACTGAGGCAGGTCGGGTCTTCTTGCATTTCACGCATGCGCAGGACTGGAACGTAAGCGTTTTCGGACATTTCAGTGTGGACGCACAACTCTGTGAAAACAACTGAAAACACTAGTGTGGATGCGGAGCGTTTTCAGACGAAAACGGCGTTTTCAAATCTATCAGGGCCACTGTGGACGTAGCCTATGTTTGAGTAAATGTTTTTTCTGAGCTCCGTATACACACGTCAACATTTCCGCTCTACCCTGAATGACGCTGACAGAAAATCTGTTCAATATGGCCGCCATGTGATGTTTTAGCTTGTTGTAAATGTGGATATTGTGTGGCAGCAAAGAAAATGTGCGTTTGAATGTGCTGTGAGACAGCGCACATGAAGGTCAGTCAGCTGATGTTCGCGCTCGTTTCTGAACACACATCGTCGATTTTTCAGTTTTAACTGATTGTGTACATAATGTGTCAACGACACACCTGAGAAAAGTGTGACTGCTTTTTTTACAGCAGCCTCACAGTCACATGTGTTTTTCATCTTAAAATTTAACAACTTTTCTGATGACTTAGGTAGCAACAGCAGCAGCTTCTGTCCACAGTGATTAAAACGAATACCCAGACTCAAGGTCTGTGAGCCCAATAAATATATTGTTTTTTTAATCAAACTGAATCATGTTGAAAAGGTAAATATATGTTTTCTTGATTTACAAAAGAAGCAGTCTAATGTACTCTATTCATTTTCTCACAAGGCTGAAAAATAGCTTTGTGATACAAAGAGGTTCAGTGCCCATTCTTAAAAATGAAATTAGGACAACATCTAAAAATAGGCTGCACACAAACTGTGAAATTCCTCTTTGAAGGTTGGATTTGACAGCTAAGTCAGTTACTTGTCTTCATGTTTGATGTTCTGTGTTCCTGGTGTTTGTAGGTTTGTGCTGAGTTTCACCGAGTCACAAACATGCGCTGGACACAGACACACACCACGACCCGACACAGACAGAAGGCAGCGGTAAGACATCAGAGGC
Source organism: Rhamphochromis longiceps (assembly GCF_057381845.1). Taxonomy (NCBI): domain Eukaryota; kingdom Metazoa; phylum Chordata; class Actinopteri; order Cichliformes; family Cichlidae; genus Rhamphochromis; species Rhamphochromis longiceps. Next base: position 1,270,190 of record NC_140564.1, read on the forward strand.
AGTGCAGAATATCCTGAATGTTTGTGATCATCAGGTGAATAAAGATAAAGATACATTTGTTACCACTAAGTTTCACTGATCACTCACGTTTCTTTGTTTAAGACTTGTGTCTTTAATGCTGAGAACATCGGTTTCTATCCAGATCAAAGCTTTGATCCAAACCACAGTGTTGTAAATAACTTGAGCTGATTTTTGTCACATGACTAAGAAACAGGCTCTTTTGTATGGGAGTGACAGAAAGGTCATGATGACACCTGTAAACTTGATACACTGAATCAACTCTTCTTCTTTTCTCTTCCCTTTTAGGAAAAAATGCATCCGACCCTACTGACCATCGAGTAAATACTTTGTTGCTGAATATTTTGCTACACTGTCAAATTACCTCAAGGCCGTGTTACTTATTGATACTGTGTCTATTCCAAGTGGGATGAGACAAACATGACTGACACTCCAGTTCAGCGGTCCCCAACCTTTTTTGTACCACGGACCGGTTTATGCCCGACAATATTTTCACAGACCGGCCTTTAAGGTGTCGCGGATAAATACAACAAAATAAAGTACCGGTACCAAAAAAAAAGAAGATTTATTCATAACACACGTGAAAAGACCCAGGAAAACCGAGTTAACGATAAAAACGATAACAAAATAACGCTGAAAACCAATAAAAACCCTGAAAATCATACATTTCACACCTGAGCCTCAACTCTCACGGCCCGGTACCAAACGACTCACGGACCGGTACCGGTCCGAGGCCCGGGGGTTGGGGACCGCTGCTCCAGTTGCCCTTCTCCCAGTGGTTACTGGCAGACCTGTCCAGACCAGTCCTGCGCGTGGCTGTTGTGGTGGAAGGTGACTTGGTGATATTCCCAGATTTGCTGATGCATTTGCATAATTGTTTGCTCTGCATTTAAAGCACCCCAGGAAACTAATTCACACATTTACCTTTGTCCAAAAAGCTACTGTGAAAGTTAGATAATGTAAGTGTATGTTTGGTACTACATGTCCACAGACACACTCTGTGATGCTTTGGACCACAGCAGTTTACCTCAATTTCTTATCTTGCAAGTTTTGGTTATTTGAAAGCTAATAAATACCATTTTGTTTTAAAAGAAAATTATTTGTTTCTTTTTTTTCATATTTGAGTTTCATTTGCATTTTGTGGAAGATGCCTTTAGGACTGATATTCTTGTTTGTTTTATCTATTTTTGAAGATATAAGGTAGATGTCTCAATGCGTGCTCAATCATCCAGGTAAGTAAATCCCAAAAGGTTGATGTTCTTCCCTTTGCCCGTAGCAGGCTCGCTTCCTGGTGCTCTTGTCCATGTTAGTGGTTTTACAAAGATATTTATGTGATGCTTCTTACATGTCCATAAATATTTTAATGAACAAAGTTGAATAAAATAAGTGCAGTATAAGTAGTCTACACTTAGATACTTAAGAAAAGAAATATCTTGTAAGTGATCTATAATCACATTGATTGAGTTGAGATTGTAATTACATTTTAATTAATTGTAATTACATTCTGCTGCATCAAAATGTTAAATTATAAAGAACATATAGTCATTAAAAATAATATATTAATAAAATTAATATAAAATACATTTTAATTCCCAATAAAGCCATGGCCCCATCTGTGTCGCGAGTTTCACACAACTTTTCCATTTGGTTGACCATGTGGGGAGTTTCAGCTAAGTTAATGAGTTTATGAGGGACAACGGGAAGCTCTGCTAAGGTTAACTACCCTATAGCCTACATCTTGCTGTCTGCAAAAGACAGAGTAATTTAAACGTACATATAACTCCCACAAGTGCATACAATTCGACACAACTACACAAGCATTGTTTTATCCCTTTTAACCGAACTTTAACGTTACTCTGTCAGCAGCCTATTATCAAAATCCAGTCCCCAACCTTTTTTGCGCCATGATCCAATTTATATCCGACAATATTTTTACGGACCGGCCTTTAAGGTGTTGCGGATAAATACAACAAAATAAAACCAGTACTGGTACCAAATAAAATGTATTCATAACACACGGGAAAAGACACAGGGAAACTGAGGTAACGATAAAAAACAATACATATTAACGATAAAAAACAATTCTGCTGCCCTCAGGTGAATGTAACCCTAACCCTATTCACCCTATGCAGAGAGCTTAACATAAGAGGAGATGGTTCCAGGAACGACAGGACACCACGCTTTGTCTTTGTGTCTTTAACTGAAGACCTTTTTTTCTCTTTAATTTGTAAGACTGTGAACATACAGTAAAAGTACATACTATAATATTGGCCATATTATATTTACATTACCACGGTGGGATGACTTTAGTCTCATGAACAACATTAACTAATTGTTATTTACTAACTAATCTTAAATGACTGTTCAGCACAGAAATGAAGCCCAACAATCATGTTTTACAGTCCCGTCAGCCTCAGATACTCAATCAAAGTGATGTCATGACAAAAATGAATGACCAACAAAACATTTTTCTCCTTTATTTCTGTCAAACAAAGTTGTATGACACGTTTCCAGCGGTTAGTATCATGGTTGCTAGGCAACCTGAACAGCGCGACGAAGCGTATACCGTCCCATTTCACAAGCCTCTCACTTCCGCACTTCTTGTACTTATAGTACACACCGTACGTAGTATGCGTAGTGCGCGTACTTCAAGCGTGCAGACCCTAAATTGGGACACAGCCCCTGAATTGGATAGGCTGTATCCCAATTCAGGGTCTGCAGCTTTAAAGTACGCAGCCTCATGAACTCTGTGCCAAACACTGAGCTTCAGTAAAGATTCAAGTTGCAGCTATTTATATGTCCTATCACCTTAAATCTTCACTCAAAGACACTCAAGTATCTTTGACAGTGTATCTATAGATGTATTATATATAAGAGACAAATGTTGTTCCTTCATTATGTTGGCATTACTAAATTTGGCTCAATGCTTACATATATGTGTAAAAAGAAAATGTACGAGCTGTGATTACTGTTTCTGATAGAATGAAGAGTCGACTGATATATGAAATATTCCTTTATTGGGTGAGAAAATCAGACCATGTCATAACTGCTTTAAGTCACACAGAATAGATATCAGAGCCTTAAACAGGCTGACTTCTGCTAAATGGGTCAAACTGGGCAGAAAGTCTACAAACACATAACATCCTTATAGAATATGATGTAACACTATAGATCAACTTAGCTCAGAATATATAAAGCATATAAACAGTTACAGCAATATGATGCAACACACACAGCAGCTACTGATCCAAAATACTCAAAGCTTCATAGAACTGGAACCAACATTTATTTTAGCTCCATTCTGCTGCTGATACAGACTTTAGGTTTCTGAACATCAAACTTGTTGCTGCCTTTCATAGTGTGTAACTTGAAGGCCCTGAGTACTCTGAGTACTTTCTCCCACACTGGAAACACTGGGATGATCACATTATGTGAACATTACCTAATAAGACTGATTCAGCACAGACAGTTATGTTAAACTTTCCTAGCAGTCCTTCACAAACAGGGAACAGTCTGTCTATTCTCTCCATCTGTCAGCTGCTGCTGGCTCTTCCTCCTCCTCTTCCTCACACACTGCTGAGTTTGTCCTGGTGGATCATCAGGGCTGCAAAGCCTCACAGATGATGTGCAGCAGTGGGTCCCTCAATCTGTCCTCACTCTGGACACTTGCAGTCGTCACACATGGAAATCAAATGTGTGATAAGCTGCAGGATTCAGACACAAGTGTAACTTATAAACACATGTTCATACTTTTATTCCACAATCAGAGAGAAAGAAACAGAGAGAGAGTGCAGGACAGACAGACAGGTGACAGTCTCAGGTGTACACACTGCTACAAACAGGAGGATTTAGTGTTTGTGTTATTACGAGTGTAAACAAGAAGAGTTCCAGATGGTACAGTGGACACGTGTGACTGCTGTGATTAAAGCATCTTTCTTTCAGCTTAACGAGTGAACCGTCAGCTCGTTCAAACACACATTAAAGTCCGTTTAGCTCGACACCACCGAACAGAGGCAGCAATATAACATAGCTCACATTAACAGTGCAGTGGCTCCTGCTTGTGCTGTGATATTCAGGACTGCAAACTGAGCAGCATCACTGACTTTCAGCCTGTTGTGTTTGTGGATATATGACTGACTTTAATTATCCATAAAATCATCAGATTCTCTGTAAGATTATGGTCGACTATCCAACGGCGTATAAAGTAAAGGCTTTAAAACAAAGAAAGTACAAACATCGCTAATGTCACATAACTTTGCCGGCATTTGGCCAACAGCAATGTTTTAATGTTCCTCATTATTAAACATTTGCACATAAATAAGTGACATAATATTCAGAACTTACTTTTGAAAGTTTACTCTTTGGCCGCTCCACTTCTTTGAAGTGTCTCCCAGTCCCAGTGCACTTGTTAGCATGTTTTGGGTCGTGCAACTGGTCTGTCCGGTTATTGTCTCCCCAGAAACATTTCCGTTGTCTTTTTTCCTATTTCCGTTGTGTTGTGTGTGCTTTTGCAGCGTTTTTCTTTTTGCAGCATTTTTCTTTTTGCAGCATTTTTCTTTTTGCAGCATTTTTCTTTTTGCAAGTGTTTTCTGAAGTTGCAGTCCGTTTGGCCTCTCAGGGCCACCGTAGATTATGGCTCAACAAACTCCCCAATGATGTAAACTGGGCTTAAAGTTGTGCAGCTTGTTTTCTCCTCCAGGCATTTTCTCACACTGCCTGTGTGAACTTTTCCTGCTGCTTACAACACATCACGAAAGGGGGCAAAATAACTAAAGAAGAAGCCACAAAACTCAGGGGATAATAATGCCCTCTAGTGGGAAAAATGAGAAATGCACCAGCCAAAGAAACCCAATGAAGCAACAACAAAGGGGCAGAATACCAATAAAAACCCTGAAACGACTCACGGACCACTACCGGTCCATGGCCCGGGGGTTGGGGACCGCTGGTCTTAATTACCGAGCTAACAGAGCTACGTAAACAGAGCGATTATGAGAGCACCCGACTGCAGATGTCAATAATGCAGTGTAATTGATTAATCTCCCGATCTTTGCAAAAGTTATAAACTGCCTGTACCCAGTTAAGGTACAAAAAAATCTATTCAACAAAAATAGTGATGCAGTTCAGCCTTTTATTGCTCAGCCGAGCCTCTCTGTTGCTGTTTGGAGCAGTCTGTGTTACTCACTCATCCGGTCATAAGGAAACTCAGCTTTTTGATAAAAAGTTTTTCTTGTTCTCGAATACAAATATTTTTTAAAGTATTTGTTCAAAATAAGCATTCGTAAAAAACACTATTCGTGCCTATCCGAATACCATATTCAGGTTCGGCTCCAGCCCTAATATAAATATATTCTTGCCTTGAGTAATTACAAGTGTTATAACCAATCGATACAAGGTAGATGAAAAAGATTTCAAGTTGAGCTTTAGCAGTTTAGCTTTTCAGTCACAGTATTTTTTACGATTTATCATTACAATTATATAAATAAATATGTATATATCTAAAACTGTGAATTTTGTGTATCGTTGCACCCCTAACACACACACACACACACACACACACACACACACACACACACACACATATATATATATATAAAAAAAAAAAAACACCCAGCACGCCCCTGCGGGCGGTTTATCCTTCAAGCTCGGGTCCTCTACCAGAGGCCTGGGAGCTTGAGGGTCCTGCGCAGTATCTTAGCTGTTCCCAGGACTGCGCTCTTCTGGACAGAGATCTCCGATGTTGTTCCCGGGATCTGCTGGAGCCACTCGCCTAGCTTGGGAGTCACCGCACCTAGTGCTCCGATTACCACGGGGACCACCGTTACCTTCACCCTCCACATCCTCTCGAGCTCTTCTCTGAGCCCTTGGTATTTCTCCAGCTTCTCGTGTTCCTTCTTCTTGATATTGCTGTCATTCGGAACCGCTACATCGATCACTACGGCCGTCTTCTTCTGTTTGTCTACCACCACTATGTCCGGTTGGTTAGCCACCACCATTTTGTCCGTCTGTATCTGGAAGTCCCACAGGATCTTAGCTCGGTCATTCTCCACCACCCTTGGGGGCATCTCCCATTTTGACCTCGGGACTTCCAGGTTATACTCAGCACAGATGTTCCTGTACACTATGCCGGCCACTTGGTTATGGCGTTCCATGTATGCCTTGCCTGCTAGCATCTTGCACCCTGCTGTTATGTGCTGGATTGTCTCTGGGGCATCTTTACACAGCCTGCACCTGGGGTCTTGCCTGGTGTGATAGACCCCAGCCTCTATGGATCTTGTGCTCAGAGCTTGTTCTTGTGCTGCCATGATTAGTGCCTCTGTGCTGTCTTTCAGTCCAGCTTTGTCCAGCCACTGGTAGGATTTCTGGATATCAGCCACCTCCTCTATCTGCCGGTGGTACATACCGTGCAGGGGCCTGTCCTTCCATGATGGTTCCTCATCTCCCTCCTCTTTCTTGGGTTTCTGCTGCCTGAGGTATTCACTGAGCACTCGGTCAGTTGGGGCCATCTTCCCAATGTATTCTTGGATGTTCGTTGTCTCATCCTGGACTGTGGTGCTGACACTCACCAGTCCCCGGCCCCCTTCCTTCCGCTTAGCGTACAGCCTCAGGGTGCTGGACTTGGGGTGAAACCCTCCATGCATGGTAAGGAGCTTTCTTGTCTTTATGTCAGTGGCTTCTATCTCCTCCTTTGGCCAGCCTATTACCCCAGCAGGGTACCTGATCACGGGCAGGGCATAGGTGTTGATGGCCCGGATCTTGTTCTTACCATTCAGCTGACTCCTCAGGACTTGCCTGACCCTCTGCAGGTACTTGGTGGTTGCAGCTTTTCTAGCGGCCTCTTCATGGTTCCCATTCGCCTGCGGGATCCCCAGGTACTTGTAACTGTCCTCTATGTCTGCAATGTTGCCTTCTGGTAGTTCAATCCCCTCAGTTCTGACTACCTTCCCTCTCTTTGTTACCATCCGACTACACTTCTCCAGTCCGAACGACATTCCAATGTCATTGCTGTATAGCCTGGTAGTGTGGATCAGTGAATCGATGTCTCGTTCACTCTTGGCATACAGCTTGATGTCATCCATGTACAGGAGGTGGCTGACAACTGCTCCGTTCCGTAGTCGGTATCCGTAGCCAGTCTTGTTAATGATCTCACTGAGGGGGTTCAGGCCTATGCAGAACAGCAGTGGGGACAGAGCATCTCCTTGGTAGATCCCGCACTTGATGGTGACTTGTGCTATGGGCTTGGAGTTGGCCTCTAGTGTTGTACGCCACATCCCCATTGAGTTCCTGATGAAGGCTCTTAGGGTCCCATTGATCTTGTACAATTCTAGGCATTCCAGTATCCAGCTGTGGGGCATTGAGTCATAGGCCTTCTTGTAATCAATCCAGGCAGTGCACAGGTTGGTTAGCAGCTGGATAGCGTAGTGGTTAGACTACACGCCTTTGGAACAGAGGATCGCAAGTTCGATTCCTGCCTGGGGCGTCTGTATCCAGTAAGGGTCCTAAGGCTAGACCCCCTATGCTAAGCAAGCCTACCGCAGACATGAGCGAGACAGATAAATATGAAGGCATGCCGGCTCGGACGTCGCCCGGATCAACAAGGTCCGCGTCAGGTGTTGAGGAACCAGGGCACCCTGACGAAAAGTGGGCTACTGGAACAAGAAGGCATCGGTGGGCAAGAGACGAAAACAGGGCGTTGTTGGAATGCAAGTAACCCCGGCGGAAGGGGCTACATGAATATATATATACAGTGGGGCAAAAAAGTATTTAGTCAGCCACCGATTGTGCAAGTTCCCCCACTTAAAATGATGACAGAGGTCAGTAATTTGCACCAGAGGTACACTTCAACTGTGAGAGACAGAATGTGAAAAAAAAATCCATGAATCCACATGGTAGGATTTGTAAAGAATTTATTGGTAAATCAGGGTGGAAAATAAGTATTTGGTCACCTCAAACAAGGAAAATCTCTGGCTCTCACAGACCTGTAACGTCTTCTGTAAGAAGCTTTTCTGTCCCCCACTCGTTACCTGTATGAATGGCACCTGTTTGAACTCATCATCTGTATAAAAGACACCTGTCCACAGCCTCAAACAGTCAGACTCCAAACTCCGCCATGGCCAAGACCAAAGAGCTTTCGAAGGACACCAGGAAAAGTATTGTAGACCTGCACCAGACTGGGAAGAGTGAATCTACAATAGGCAAGCAGCTTGGTGTGAAAAAATCAACTGTGGGAGCAATCATCAGAAAATGGAAGACATACAAGACCACTGATAATCTCCCTCGATCTGGGGCTCCACGCAAGATCTCATCCCGTGGGGTCAAAATGATCATGAGAACGGTGAGCAAAGATCCCAGAACCACACGGGGGGACCTGGTGAATGACCTGCAGAGAGCTGGGACCAAAGTAACAAAGGTCACCATCAGTAACACACTACAACGGCAGGGAATCAAATCCCGCAGTGCCAGACGTGTTCCGCTGCTGAAGCCAGTGCATGTCCAGGCCCGTCTGAAGTTTGCCAGAGAGCACATGGATGATACAGCAGAGGATTGGGAGAATGTCATGTGGTCAGATGAAACCAAAGTAGAACTTTTTGGTATAAACTCAACTCGTCGTGTTTGGAGGAAGAAGAATACTGAGTTGCATCCCAAGAACACCATACCTACTGTGAAGCATGGGGGTGGAAACATCATGCTATGGGGCTGTTTTTCTGCCAAGGGACAGGACGACTGATCCGTGTTAAGGACAGAATGAATGGGGCCATGTATCGTGGGATTTTGAGCCAAAACCTCCTTCCATCAGTGAGAACTTTGAAGATGAAATGAGGCTGGGTCTTCCAACATGACAATGATCCAAAACACACCGCCCGGGCAACAAAGGAGTGGCTCCGTAAGAAGCATTTGAAAGTCCTGGAGTGGCCTAGCCAGTCTCCAGACCTCAACCCCATAGAAAATCTGTGGCGGGAGTTGAAAGTCCGTGTTGCTCGGCGACAGCCCCAAAACATCACTGCTCTCGAGAAGATCTGCATGGAGGAATGGGCCAAAATACCAGCTACTGTGTGTGCAAACCTGGTAAAGACCTATAGTAAACGTTTGACCTCTGTTATTGCCAACAAAGGTTATGTTACAAAGTATTGAGTTGTATTTTTGTTATTGACCAAATACTTATTTTCCACCCTGATTTACGAATAAATTCTTTACAAATCCTACCATGTGGATTCATGGATTTTTTTTTCACATTCTGTCTCTCACAGTTGAAGTGTACCTCTGGTGCAAATTACTGACCTCTGTCATCATTTTAAGTGGGGGAACTTGCACAATCGGTGGCTGACTAAATACTTTTTTGCCCCACTATATATATATATATATATATATATATATATATATATATATATATATATATATATATATATATATATATTAGGAAAATAACATATCATTGTTTTATACCCAGATTTGGGCTGGAACTTAAATTTATGGAGAGCATTAAAATTACATTTTGAGCTTCCCCACAGTGATGTATTAACCATTACAGATACATAATAATACCATCACTAAAAACTTGAAGGCAGCTGTGGAATACACCTTCCACAGGGTGGTGAAAACAAACTGCAAGCACTGCAACTACAAATGATAAAAACAGTGCATGCCTTGTCAAATCTAAAAAGTGATGATGTCCCCCCTTCTCTCTGACGGCACTGTCATAAGGTTCCTCACGTTTGCCACCATCCTTTATATTACTGCCATCTTGTGGTCACAGTCAGCTATTGTCGCTGGAACTTGTTTCATGCTCATAAGAAACTGTAGCTCTCTCTGTTATACAGGCTTCAGCTGGGCGAGCTGAGAGGCCAGCAGCTCACATGATCTGTGCTTTGTGTGAAAACACAGCTCGTGTTGGCAAGTAAATTAACTTCAGTGATTTGTCATCATAACAGATCAGTTTCCTTTGGTTAACTTTGACCAACATGTGTGATGTAGAGACAATGGAGGAGACGGCAGCTCTGACCACGTCTGATCTAATCAAACAGGTGACCAGGTGGGATCAGGTGCAGAGATTCCCAAATTTGCTGGAATATCATTGTAACCAGCTGTTTTTGCCAACACTAAAGCTTAATTTAAAATCAATATTTTAATCCCACCTGTAAATATTGACAGTTAACCATCAGTCACACTCATGAACAACTCTTTAGCTTTCTTTTTTTTGCTTTGTTTGTTAGAAACACGCAGATGGTGGACATCAAGCAGAATATAAAGTATTTAAAATGAGCTCGGTCTTTAAGATATGCAGCAGTAAAATGAATCCATTTAACACTCGTGAGGAACATTTTTCTGCAGAGTATTTATATATTTTTACTTTTAATAACTATACAATTTTCCAAAAATATTGTTTTATGTTCAATGAATGTTTTATGTTAACAAATTCTTGTCACTGTAGGTTTATAAAAAAAACCCTGATGATTAATAAATAATATGTAAATGTTTTTTGTAATTACAGTAAATTTTGATTTAAATAGAAATCACTGGATTTTACAAGTCTTCAGCCAAGACGGAGAGCAGAGAGGTGAAGATGTCCATGCAGATTTCACAAAGCTGCATAAATAATTACATTTTAACCTGATCGGTTTATATTGTCTCATTGTTAAATAGTGAAAGAAGCTGTGTTTGCATATTTGCAAGTTTCAGATCATCAAACTCATTTTAATTTCTTCTAAAATCCAGAAAGTCCACGTGCTGAGGCTCAGGCACACTTAGCTTGATCAGGAAAATGATCCAGAATACACCAGCACGTCCACCAGAACAACAAATAAAAGTTCAGGGTGGTCTGATCATAGTCCTGTCTCAAAAACAACTTAAAAACTGCAAAAAACAATTTACTGTTTGATGACCTTACACATGCAAGACATTGACCAGAAGAAGAAGAAGGTGGTGCATGTTCTTATTCAACACTGTCTGAATACATGAAGGAAAATAAAATGAAAGTGAAGCGTGAAAGAAAGAAGCACGTCCCTGCTGTCCAATTACACTGTTCGTGTTTTATAAATTGGGACATTCGTGAGACAAGCTAATAAGAGAATAGAACAGACTGGCTGACCCAGAGGTGTGTGTGTGTGTGTGTGTGTGTGCGTGTGCTTAACAACATTACATCCCATGTATCTACTGAATTCATGGGATGTAAAACATGCTCAGAGCAGCTGGACTTATCCAGGCTCAGGGAGGATGTTACAGGTGGAGAAGGTGGAGCGGAGAAACCACATCAGCACATACTGTGGAAACTTTCACTCGAACATGAGCCACTAACTTGCTCATGTTTTGAATATGATCAGTTTCTTTACACTTTCTATAAAAATGTCAAAGGAACAATCTATTTCTGAACACAGTAATTAATATTATTTAAAATGAGGGAATGAAAGCCTGAAGTTCAAAAGTAATACAGCAGTGATTTAAGTCATGAAGGAGCAGGTCACTGATGTTTGGAGACTGTGTGGTAACATCCAGCCTGACCCTGCTGCACAGGCCGGCTCTGACTTTAACAAGCATGTTCTCACTTTTTACCCTTCATTCTAATTTGTGTTGTACAGTTATTTCATTTTTAACCTTAATTTATATTTTATTCCTTCCTAGTTAAATTTACCCTTTTTAATTTTTCATATTTATTTCCTATCTTATTCATAGCCTTTTCCTTTTTTGTTTTCTTTAGGTCACGAGCAGTTGTCCAAGCATTTCACTACATATCGTACTGTGTATGACTGTGTACGTGACAAATAAAATTTGAATTTGAATTTGAAACTTTAAGGAAAACTTTGTCCTGCTCTGATTTCTCGTTTGGCTCTCGGCGAAGGCGGTCGCACTTTTCTCCTCTCCTCCTCTCCCTTAGCTTCCCTGCTTAGCCTCTTGTGTCCTTGTCTAGTCTCGTGTTTTTTTGTGTTACTTTTCCCTGGAACACTCTCTCACAGTCTGTTCTCTAAAACCTAAAAGAGAATTATGGATTTGATCAATGGGTCAATGCTATTGACACCCTTTTCTCAACGAGAAGTCTGGGCTCGGGTGAGCCTGAGTGTCCGGGTGGTACTTTCCCTGCCGGATACACGATGGACGGGTGGCAGAAATGGAGGGTCGTGTGCCTGGCGGACTGTCGATTGAGGACGCTGAAGATATCTACCTGTTCGGAACCATGATAACAGGGTTCTTGCTGATTGGAGCTGGCTTGGCCCTGGCTTATCGGAGAATTAAGAAAGCGGAATCGGCTGTTCAAAACCCCACAAGGCTGCCCGCTGGGATTCAAACGATGGGACGAGGTGTGACTTCTCAGAAAGGGCACATTGAGTGCAGCATGGATAAGATCTTGGAGAAGCTTACGGCTGCCGTGAATACTCAGAATAACATCTCTGAGCGCAAGTTTGATAACATCATGGAGAAGCTCACGGCTCACCAACGGGAGATTGAGAGACCAGTGTTGGACTGTTAGAACAGCTTTGAAATTCTCATGAGCTGTTCGCACTAAAGAAAAACCACCATCATAATGCGGCTATCCCTTCGGCCCCAGCTGTGGGCTCAAGGCTGGCGCTGAACAACAACACCCTGATAACGACTGTTTTTAGACTGTTCCTCCCACTCCATGCAAGGCCACCTGGGTTGGCTGGAAGACTGTTAGACTACTTAGCCTGGCAGGGCAAAGGACACTGTCTCAGCTGAACTCTGGACACTCACACACATACACTGATAAGCACTCATACATCCCCCGTCCCCTTCCAATGCCTTCGATGCTTGTTGCCTCCTGGGAACACGAGGCGGGTCTGGGCCCGCGCTGGAGAGTCGGCGCAGTGGCAGGATGGCTGCTGTGTTGCCTGGGATTACTCCTCACCCCCTACCCAACCCTGTTGCTGGTCACGTGCTCTATAATGTTGTACTGTGGACATTTATGTGCAGAGGAGTTTTTTTGTTTCCTGTTCTCATGCTGTTTCTAAGTTTCTTTTTTTCCTCTTGTACTTTCCCATTGTAGTGTACATTTCAGTGTTTTTTCTGTAATGCAACCGTTCTCTGACTGTATCCCCATGTGATGTCTGTGTTGTGTGTGTGTAAGGTCAGGGGGCGAGTTCATTCCACTGCAGGGCAACCTGCCACTGCATGTGGCGAATAAAATTTGAACTTGAGCTTGAACTTGTAACAGACGATTTCACTGTGACAGTGGGTGTGTCGGCTCCTAAAATCTAAGAGAAAAACTATTTTGAATTTGTTGTGTTTTTTGCACAGTTAACTCAGGACTAAGCCATCTGAACAGCCCTAACCCCAGCTCACTGTTTGGTCTTTTTATTCCAGGAAATGCTCCTTATCATTCTTTAATACACTGTAAAAAAAAGTCAGTAAAATATACAGCAAAACACTGTCAAATTCCAACGGTAATGGAGCATAAAACCAAAAACTTCCTTTTACTGTATTAAATAGATTGAATAACCGTTAATTGTGAGACTGGATAAAACTTTGTTTTTTACTGTAATAAAATGTTGAAATTATAAATATTTTCTGTGAAAACAAATAAATATGCATACATTTTATAATTACATATTGTAATGTTGAAAATGTCTGAAAAACTTAGATTTTACGGTATTATTTGAGTAAAACTACATCTTTTGGGGTTGTGCACATTGGAATTCACAGTATAAAGCTGTAGATTTTTAAGCAAACAAAAACATTCATTTTTACAGAAACAAGATGTTAAAAAATAGGGTCCACCGTAATAATACAACCAGTACATAAAAAAAAAAAAAAAAAAGCAAATATCAGCAGTGAAAGACAATAAAACTGATAGTATTTTTATTTTATTTTAAAATTCAGATACTGATATACAGATTAAAAGTTAGGCCTGCAGTATATCATTGTTAACCTTCTGATAAAAAAAATCAACAGCAAAAGAAGATGTTAAAAATAAAGTTTATGGTTGTGAATAAAATTGATTTCAATAATCTTTTTTAATTATTATTTTAAAACAACTTTATGTTGTTGTGTTTCACGCCATATTATCAGACCACCTTAAGTGGGTCGGCCTTAAATTTTGAATTTGTGTGATCGCTGTTGATTGGTAGCTAAACTGTGTACAGACGTTTTACGTTCGAATTGCAGAGAAAAAAAAATCTGGTAGCAACATTGTGCAGTATGAGCGAACCATTTCACCAAAAAAAGGGGAAGCAAGGCAAGACGTGGCTGCAGCGGTCTGCAGACGTGACTTCTGATCAAATTCGAACCTCCTAAAGAAACAAAGAGCGACGTTACATTGTGGGATGACGTCACCTGAAAATGACCAATAGCGCGGCGCGCTGCTGAGCTGTGTGCCAACCGCTCTTTTTTTCACGCAGGAGACTCAAGTTGGCTTCGCTAACGGACACAGTTTTGAACTCGTATATTAGCGCCATTTATTGCTGCTTGGACCACAGCATCTTCGGAATTTGTAGACATCCTGGCAGCTTACAATTAGTTCGAGGTGAGGTGAGTACATGCAACTTCAAGTTATCTCTGTTATAAAAATCCACCAGCCCAGCGTTTATAGATAATTTTAGCAGTTCGTTTTTTATGAGTGAGGTTGTGAATTTAGTTAGCATTTGTGAGTTGAGTTAGCATTACTGTCGCGAGGGAAGCATTGCTCTGGATTAGTTTCTGTATATGGCGTGCTTAATTCGCTAGGGAGGAATTACCAAAGTACATGGAGTTATGTTAACGTGTAATTTCTGTGGTAAGGTAGTTCAGTCATCAAGGGGCTACGTGCTTCATTGTAAACTGCATCGGAATGAGCCACGTTGTTTCTTTCGGTGTATTGAAGCAGGCTGCAAGCAGACATACACCAGGTATGGCGCGTTTAAGGCTCATTTTTACCGAAGACACTCTGCCCCCACCCATGTCACTGGTGTGGCGGTGGTTTCTTCGTTTACATGTGCAATGGCGATGTGTGAACGTCAGTGTCAGAACTCTAAAGAGTTAATAGCTCATCTGAAGAGCCATATTGTGGAAGGACACGTGGTCACTTGTCCAGTAAGAGGATGCACAAATACCTTTAGAGTTAAATCATCTTTTACTGCTCACATGTCACGTAAACACAGAGTTTTCAGACAGCAGCATTGGTGATTTATATAGAGAGTCTGCATGTCAATCATCATCTGTTCCAACCACATCAGATGACTTTGTACCCTTGATTTCCGAGCCTGCTGCACAGTCTATTACAGATGAAGATAACATGGAAATGCCCCCTCAATTCTGTGATCTTTTTCTGAGAAACGTTTCACTATTCTACTTAAAATTGCAGGGTCAGTTTCTACTGCCTCCTTCAACCATAGAGAACATTGTGGAGGCAATGCAGAACATGCATGAGTTGGGACAGACATACAGTTTGGGTAAACTTGCATCACTGTTAAAAGATGACACATCATTATCAGAGGAGGACATCAATAAAGTCTGCGAGTCTGTCAAAAGCTATGATCTTTTTTCTGCATGTCATACCGGGCCATTGAGGACAGTGCACTCCAGAGCTCAGATCTTTAAAAAAGCCTTCAACTATGTGGAACCAAAGAAAATATTTTTAGGGAGAGATGAAAACAGAAAAGATAGGTTTGCCTATTATGTGCCTTTAAGAGAGACTTTGAGATGTCTGCTAGAGTCTGATCTGTGGCAGAAATCAGAAGAGCCCTCTACTGAGCCTCCTGCTGATGTTCTGTGTGACATAACTGATAGTAAGCTGTTTTAAATAAAATGATTTTTTTGGTCAAAACCCATCATGTCTCAAGCTAGTACTCTACCAGGATGCCTTTGAAGTCGTTAACCCTTTAGGCTCTGCAAGGACAAAACACAAGGTATTAGCTGTATATGCATCAGTGGCAAACTTGCCACTTCATGTACGCTCAGACACAGATCACATGTCTCTTTTTTTTTTTTTGTCTTCTTTAGCTCTCAGCGAAGGCGGTCACACTTTTCTCCTCTCCTCCTCACCCTTATCTTCCCTGCTTAGCCTCTATGTCCTTGTCTTGTCTTGTGTGCATTACTTTCCCTGGAATAGACTCACACTGTCGTTCTCTAAAACCTAAAAGAGAATTATGGATTTGATCAACTGGTCTCTGAATGCTCTCGCCCTATGACAGCTGGGATAGGCTCCAGCGCCCCCCACGACCCTGAAAAGGATAAGCGGAAGCGAATGGATGGATGGATGGATGGTCTCTGAATGCTATTGACACCCTTTTCTCAACGAGAAATCTGGGCTCGGGAGAGCCTGAGTGCCCTGGAGGGACTTTCCCAGCCGGATACACGATGGACGGGTGGCAGAACTGGAGGATCATGTGCCTGGCGGGACTGTCGATCGAGGACGCTGAAGATATCTATCTATTCGGAACCATGATAACAGGGTTCATGCTGATCGGAGTTGGCTTAGCCCTGGTTTATCGGAGAAATAAGAGAGCGGAACCGGCTGTTCAAACCCCCCCAAGGCTGCCCGCTGGAATCGAAATGGAACGAGGCGCAACCTATCACAACGAACGTAATATGGTCAACACCTTGGAGACGCTTGCAGCTGCTGTGAAGGCTCAAAACAACACCATTGAGCGTATGAGGGGAAACATCAGAGAGAGGCCTGCTCAAAATGAGACCCTTGAGCGACAGTTGGAAAACATCGCGGAATGGATCACTGCAGTTGTGAGGTCTCAGAATCAAAAGAACGATAACACCATGGAACAGAAGTTTGATACCATCATGGGGAGGCTCGCGACTCTCCAACGGGAGATCGAGAGGCCAGTGTCGGAGTGTTAAAGAGCAGCCTGAAAAGTTCTCCTGGGCTGCTCGCATGGAAATTAACAAAACCAACATAAACATTGCGGATCCCCATCACGGCGCCAGCTGCAGGCCCAAGGCTGGAGCCGAACAATCACTCCCTGATAACGACTGTGTTACGGCTATTCTTCCCGTCCCATGCAAGGACACCTGGATTGGCTGGAGGACTGTTTACTTAGCCTGATAGGCCGAAGGACACTGTCTCAGCTAAACTATGGACACGCACACACACACACTTACACTGATAAGCACTCACTCATCCCCCCTCCCTTTCCAACGCCTTCGATGCTTGTGCCCTACCGGGGAAGATAGCAGTCAACTGGACCAGCAGAGATGCTGCAGGACCGGATGCGCTGTCTACACCGGCTCTCTCTTACCCTTTACCCGCCCCTGTTGCTTGTCTTGTGTTTCTATGGTGTATTGATAGTCATGTGCTTTTGTGCTGAGGTGTTTTTTCTGTTATCAAACTGTTCTCCCACTAGGAGCTCAGTCTGAGTGGAGTTTTTTTTCTCCTCCTCTTACCTCATGTAGTGTATTTTCGTTGTTTTTTCCTATCAGCCTACCTTTCTGACATGTCTGCCCAATGTGATGTTTGTGTAAAGTTGGTCAGAAGGTTCCTTTGTAAGTGCGCATGCGCCATTAGCGTGCTGCCTGCTGTAACCCTAATTTCCCTCGGGATGAATAAAGTATTCTGATTCTGATTGTCTTACTGTGCAGGGAGAAAGATTTTAAAGAGTTTGTTCATGCTAATGGGTTCTCTGAATTACTGGCAGACTTGAAAGAATTGGAGGACAGTGGGATTGTTGCATCAGATGAAACTAGAGTCAAAGGAACTTTGTATTGCATTGCTGGTGATAATCTGGGTTCTCACTGTATTGGTGGCTTCACTGAAAACTTTAGTTCTTCAAAGTACTTCTGCAGGTACTACCTGATAACGAAATCTGAATTTCAGGGTGCTGACCCAAATCTGTGTGGACCAGAACGTACCAAAGAGAACTACAACTCTGCTGTTGATCGCCTCCAGATTGACAATACACCAGACGTCGAAGGAGTGAAGTTCAGGTCAGTGTTCAATTCACTGAAATACTTCAACGTTTGTATGCCAGGCTTGCCACCATGTCTAGGTCATGATATCTTTGAGGGAGTTTTGGCTTATGATGTGGCACTGTATCTGAAATACTTCATAAAGAAAAAAGCATGGTTCACTTACTCAACTCTGAACCGACGCATCAAACAGTTTAGTTACCATGCCTCTGATGCTTCTACAAAGCCATCTGAGGTCAGTCCTCAAGCAGCTAAACTCTCAGGACAGGCTATACAGAACTGGAACTTCCTCCGACTGCTGCCTCTCATAGTTGGTGACATAGTGACAGACCCCACAGATGATGTGTGGAACTTAACTCTGCAGCTGAAAGATATTGTAGACATGGTGTGTGCTCAGAAAATTTCAGTGGCTCAGGTAGCATATCTTGATATTCTTATTCAAGAATATTTAGAGTCAAGAAAAGCTCTGTTCCCAGAATGCAACCTGAGACCAAAACACCATTTTCTACGCCATTACCCAGCACTGATTCTGAAATTTGGCCCACTGATAAGATTATGGACAATGCACTTTGAAAGTAAGCACAGTTATTTCAAGAGGTGTGCCATAAATCTGAAAAATTTCGAAAAACCTCTGCCATACACTCTCTGAAAGACATCAGATGTTTCAAGCCTAGCTTGCAGCAGGGTCATTGTGTCAATCTGTCTTGAAAGTCAAAGATGGTTCTCCATTTTACTCAGTGCTGTACAGTAAAGCCATTCAAGAAGCAGTTCAAATGTTTGACTTTACTGAAACCAATACAAAGGTCACAGTAGAAATGATGTACAAGGGAACACAGTACAAGAAAGGACACTTCCTTGTCACAGGGGGCTCTGACTCTGTTGAGTTTGGTGAAGTAGTTCTCATTTTGATTAAGAATGACAGTGTTTATTTTCTGGTGTCGGTGCACGTGACAGAATACCATTCTCAGTATCATCTGCACTCAGTGAGAAAGGAAAAAGAAAAGATGCAGTGTGTGAACATCATTGACTTAATTGATTTCTATCCATTAACATCTTACATGAAGTATGGGTACCAAATGGTTCCATTAAAACACAGTGTGCTGTCACAATAATGGTGCTGTTAGTTTGGTACTTACGAAACACTGTATAAAAGTGTAGTATCAAGCAAGATCTGCTTCATATTTTAAGACCAAAGGTACCACTTGGTGTAAATTGACCTTTATTCACATTCTTTTATCAGACATCTTGGAAATGGGGGACAGCATAAGGAGTTCCTTTACTAAGGTGCTGCCGGACCTGTCTGCCTCAATCCTTGAAATTGTACTGGAGGCACTACAATCATTAGGAGTGGAGACATCTGAGAAACAAACCAGTAAGTATCCGGTTGTTCAGTGATGACGCGACGAATCCTACTTCCGGGTCTAAAGTAGTCTGCGTTTAATATGGCTTTTGTGTTGTTAACATGTTTAATGTTATGTATTTTCTTCTATTTGATCTCAAAAAGCTCCTAAAACAGTCAGTGATCACTGTTGACCTCCCTCGGCTTTTATTACCGCTAATCATTTATTTAAGCTCAGTTTTTAAAACCTTAGGATGTAACTACAGCCCACCCCATGCAGCAGTATATGAATGACTAACCTCGTATTGTGGATGGATTATCTCAGTTGTTCTCCTGGCTGAAGTTTGGTCCTTTTACAGCATCCTGCCATGCGATTACATTTGTTCCTGACCACCGAGAACACTCACGTTAACTTTTATCCAGTGGAAAAAAAGTTAGCTTGTTTATATTATGCTAACATAGCTGTGTTAGCTAGCGGTCACGTAGCACATCATTATATACCAGCTAGCCCAACTTCAGTAACCCTACAAACGTCACTGCTGTTTAGTTTTCTGTCTTCATTTATGTTGGAAGTGATAGCAGAGCTGTACATTTTAATTTGTTTCCAAAACCCCGCAGTCAGGACATGCTATATGGTATTTAGATAGCAGGGAGTTAGCTCGCTAGCTTCTAACTTCTAACTCTGTTAAATGTCATAAATTCCGTTTTCATGGATGCCTGGATGTTAAACTCAATTGTTACACCTGGTAGAGCAGAACGCTGATCATTTTAGATGAAAGACTTTAGACAGTTTTTCAACTCTCAGTAATGCCACAGTGATCGTTTGATATATGGACCTGCAGCGGAGTTTAGACCCAGACACGGCTAGTGACGTCAGACTGAACAACCGGATTATGATTTCATTGCACAATAGCCATGAAGGGCTTTCTGTTTTTTCTATTATGCTTTGGCCATTGTCCAAAAAGTACAATTAATCTATTGTTTGTGATATTGTTTTACAGCACCAAATATGGAAATTTCAAGCCAGGCCAGCATATCGTCTCCATCTGTTTTAAGGTTTAAGGGTGGTGGCACAGCTAAGACCCAAGAGTCTCTTTCAAGGTTAGTAAAGTAAACAGATTCAAGAAGATATTTTACACATTTCTTTGTTGTCTGTCTCTAAATCTTATTTTGTCTTTATTATGATTAAAAAGGTTTGTTTTGTTCCTACCCTTTTCAGACACTGAATTTGAGCAGAAACCATAAGGATACTCAAAGGACCTGTGACTCTCAGGAAATGGTGAGATTTCAGGTCATAATGTTTTTTTCTTTTTTTTCTCCATTAAATTCATTTTCCCTTTTCCCTTTACAATATTGCTGTTTTGTTTTTGTAAACAGCATCAAATGAGAGGGACAGATGAAACAGTTTCAAGACAATGGCAGGAAAAACATGCTGAAGATTGAAACAAACCTTGGCTGGAAATATTTGGTATGTGTTTTACCGTAAATCAAATTGTTGAAAAACATTCAGCTACACTGCAACACAGGGAAACTTGATTTGCACTTATTTTGTTACTTTAATTTCTTGTCTCATTATTTTTGTCAGTTATTATTGTTTATGGTGTATGCCCTTCTTGTTTTCTTTCTGAATGCAGAAGGTATCTAGCCAGTCCACAATGAAAGCTTCGTTGCACCCCATTAGTCGAGTTAGCAGGCCGCACGCTACACCGGCATGACAGAAACAGCAACTCAGGTAAAAGCAGAGGAGGGGGGCTATGTGTTTACGTGCATAACGAGTGGTGTTGTAACAGCAGGATCATTCACACACACTGTTCTCCTGATTTGGAGGTTCTGGCAGTCTCGTGCAGACCTTTTTACATCCCGAGGGAGTTTACAGTAGTTATTGTGATAGCTGTTTATATACCGCCGGATGCTAACGTTAGCACGGTTCTCAGCCTCTTGCTCAACACCATAAACAAACAACAGCTTGCCCACCCCGATGGGGTTTTTATTGTCGCCGGCGACTTTAACAAAGCGTGCCTAAAGACTGTGCTTCCTAAATTTGTCCAGTTTGTGGACTTTGCTACGAGAGGAGAACACACTTTGGACCATGTCTATTCAAACATCAAGCATGCTTTCAGAGCGACACCCCTCCCCCACAAATACAGGCCATTTACCTGGCTGGATCTGACCACCTCTGCATGTCCCTCACTCCCACCTACACCCCCCTGCTGAGAAAAACAAAGCCCCAGACGAAGACAATAAAAACCTGGCCTGAAGGAGCCCTTTCTCAACTGCAGGACTGCTTCTCAACAACTGTATGGGATTTATTCTCCAGCCACAACCTCCAGGAGTACACGGACACTGTACTCTCGTACATCAGGAACTGTGTTGACAATGTCACCGTCAACAAAAGGGTCAGGGTGTTTCCAAATCAAAAACCCTGGATGAATAGCGAAGTGCAATCCCTCCTAAAAAGCCGCAACACTGCCTTCAAGTCAGGGGACAGGGCTGCGTATAGGGCGGCCAGGGCAGACCTGAGTAGAGGCATCAGGAAAGCTAAGGCTGCCTATAGGAGGAGGATTGAAGATCACTTTGCTGACAACGACCCCAGAAAAATGTGGCAGGGGATCAATCACATTACCAACTACAGAAGCAATAACCAGGCAACATCTAGGACTGATGCCTCGCTGGCTGAGGATCTAAACTGTTTCTTCGCCCGCTTTGAGACGACCAGGCCCTCAGCTGCCACACCACTTCCACCCACCCCCAGCACTGGCACAC
The DNA here is from genome assembly GCF_057381845.1 of Rhamphochromis longiceps. NCBI lineage: Eukaryota > Metazoa > Chordata > Actinopteri > Cichliformes > Cichlidae > Rhamphochromis > Rhamphochromis longiceps. The sequence continues at coordinate 1,292,148 of NC_140564.1, forward strand.
TAACACTCAGGGAGCATCAAGTGAGGTGTGTTCTAAGGTCAGTGAATCCCAGGAAGGCGGCAGGTCCTGATGGAATACATGGAAAGGTTCTCAGAGCATGTGCTGACGAACTGACCGGAGTCTTCACTAAAATCTTCAACCTTTCCTTGTCATCAAACACCGTCCCGCCCTGCCTCAAAACCTCCACCATCATCCCCATCGCCAAGAAGACAGCTGTGGCCAGCCCAAATGACTACAGGCCTGTTGCACTTACGCCTGTAGTGATGAAGTGCTTTGAGAGACTGATCTGTCAGCACATCAGGGCCGGTCTGCCTCCCACTCTGGACCCCCACCAATTTGCCGACAGGACAAATCGTTCCACCGAGGACGCTATCACCATAGTGCTCCACACTGCGCTGAGTCACCTGGAGCACCGAGGAAGCTATGTGAGAATGCTCTTTCTGGACTTCAGCTCAGCATTCAATCATATCATCCCGGAGATCCTGGTCCAGAAACTGTCTCACCTGGGACTCTCCACCCCCATCTGCCTCTGGATCAAGGACTTCCTGACAAATAGACCACAGTCTGTCAGACTCGGCCCCCACCGGTCCAGCACCATCACACTCAGCACCGGGTCTCCACAAGGATGTGTTTTGAATCCCCTCCTGTTTATGCTCTACACATCCGACTGCTCCCCTACCCATCTCTCAAACACCATCATAAAGTTCGCGGATGACACCACAGTGGTTGGACTCATCTCAAGGGGGGATGAGTCGGACTATAGAGATGAGGTCAACAGACTGACTGAGTGGTGTTCAGTTAACAACCTCCAACTGAACACCACGAAAACTAAAGAACTTATCTTGGACTTCAGGAAGGGCAGAGCAGACCCGGCCCCACTTTACATTCACGGGAGCTGTGTGGAGAGGGTACACTCCATGAGGTTTCTGGGCGTGAGATATCTGATGACCTCTCCTGGACTGCAAATACTACAGCGGTGGTTAAAAAGGACCAGCAGCGTCTCCACTTTCTGAGAGTGCTCAGGAGGAACAACCTGGAGGAGAGGCTGCTGGTGACATTTTACAGAGCCACCATAGAGAGCATCCTAACGTACGGCATAACAACATGGTATGCAGGGTGCTCAGCTGCGGACAGGAAAGTACTGCAGAGGGTCATCAACACAGCCCAGAAGATCACTGGCTGCTCTCTGCCCAGCCTGGAGGTCACTGCAAACTCTCGGTACCTCAGCAGAGCTGGCAATATCATCAAGGACCACTCTCACCCCAGCAACCAACTGTTTGAACTATTACCGTCAGGCCGACGGTACAGGTCACATAAAACCAGGACAAACAGATTCAGGGATAGCTTCTTTCCCAGAGCTATCACCGTAGTAAATAAGCACAAAAACAATTGAACCTATTCCATACAGTCACTGTCATTATATTATGCTGCTATTCATACTGTCATTATATCCGTGCTGCTATCCTGTATATATCCAGATATGCATATACTATTATATATTGTACATATATTTATTAGTTTCAGATGTAGCCATTCTTGTATTTTGCTTGTTTACATTATTGTATTTTGCACAACTCTGTTGCTTGTGAAGCTCGCACACAAGAATTTCACTCACATGTGCTGTACCAATGTACCTGCACATGTGATGTGACAATAAAAGTGATTTGATTTGATTTGATTTGATATTGTTTGAGTACTTACGATTGTTTTTTTGTACTTTTTATATTTTACATTTATATTTATTACTGAAACTTGCACCAAGGGAGTGGCACTCCAATTTCGTTGTACTCTGTACAATGACAATAAAGGCTATTCTATTCTATTCTATTCTATTCTATTCTATTCTATTCTGGCAGAAATGATGGCGGCTGTATTCTTTGGTTTCCCTACACATCACACCCTGCCTGTTTATACGAGGCTCTTCAATTAAGTCTGCACCCAAAGATTCAATAAGAGGTAAGCAGTGGTATTATTCAAGTTTTGCTAAAGAAAGATGGACAAGAGACACTAATCTTAATCAGCCGAGCTCAGGTTCATGTCCAGGTGAGCAATTTCACACGCTATAAAATGTAGATTGAATGATAGGTCTCATCACCATGCATTCAGCTATTAACTTCAAGTTCTATGATAAATCAATAGGAAACTTAAATACGTTTTCCAACAAATTATGATTGTGATTAGGGCTGCGTTGTCTATGTATCACTTTTACATAAGTAGATTTAAAGGATAACTATTGCCAAAACGCAACCTGGGCTGTTTTTTTTTTTTTTTTTTTTTACTGTATCGATTTTGATGCGCTCAAATTTATGCCCCGGCCCCCTAGTATTCCCATTCACTGGCTATTGACCACAAAACAAAATCACGGTCAATCTCAAAAACGGCTCGTTTGTCGTAATTATGCTTTTAGATATATGTTTGTCTTGTTTACAGTAAAAAAAACAAAAAAAAAACAAAAAAACAGCCCATGTTGCGTTTTGGCAATAGTTATCCTTTAAGAACTGTATATTTTACACTTAAGAAATAATTTATCATTAGATCTGTTTTTGGCAGCACGTTTTGTTCATTTCTGTGCATTTTGCTCAAGCACTGATCAAACTTTGTCCATTTTTTTGCTGCAGAGGGGATCCTGCCAGTCCAAAGTGAACTCCTGATGGACATTGAAGTACTCCTGCAGAGCTTGTATCTTCGACACCATGCGCATTAGAAACTCCACTGAGTTCTTTCCTTCACCAAGGCAGGACCCAGTGACTCATTACTGTTGATAGGTCAGGGGCAGGTAATATTTTGTTTCATGTTTATTCATTCCTCCATGGATTACCAGCCATATATATGGACACATGCTGTATTCTCAAGATCTATGCTGTTTTGTAGGAATAGAGAAAATGATATGTTTAGTCTGTTTTCAAATGGTATGTCAAATTTTCTCATTGTTTATCAGTAATATTCTCTACCTTGGTTGTATATGAGCATCTTTAGATTTTTCTATATTTAGCGGTTGCAAATGTAAAATGTACGGTAAACCATTTATGTTCCTCATATTGTACTGTATTTTTAGCGGTAAAATACCGGCAGCTGTGGTTGCCAGGAATTTACCGTAAAATGTATCTGGTCAAAATAAAATGCTGTAATTTGTTATACAATTTCACTGTGTTTTTTACTGTCAAAGGTTTTAATAAGGTTTAACATATTTCTGTTATTTTTACAGTTATTTACAATAATAGGGTCTATCCTATTACTGTTAAGTTAACAACAAATTACTGTAAATATTATTATATTATAACTTTTTCTTTACTGCAAATATCCGTAAAAAGCTATGGAAAGTTGCATTTTTTACATTAAATTGCTGTATAATTGACAAATATATTTGTTTTTTTTCTATCATGATTTTGGTAAAATAATACGTTGTCTACCTTAAAAATTAGGGTTACAAAACCAATATACCGTATTGTCTTTTACAGATTCCACATTTTTTACACGGTATGTTCCTGGCAACCACAGCTGCCGGTATTTTACCGTAAATTTGACAGGTTTTTTTTTTACAGTGTATTTGCCTTTTTCTAAATATTGTCTCCATTTTTATTTTATTTTTTTATTTTCAGCTCTTTGTTCCTGCCTTTCTCTTTTCTCTGAGCTGAACTGAACATGTCTGTGTTTTGTAGCATCAGCAACAACGCGATGGTTCAAACAAACTACATTTGAAAGGAGTGTGGTGGTGGTGCTCCGTGCGTGTGTGTGTTTGTGTGCTTGTGCATGCCGAGAAACTCATGAAGGCAGTAAAACTGCTGTGGTGCAGGATGCTGATGGTTCTGTGTACTGAGACCTTTGAAGCTCAGATAGAAAGAGTTTCCTCCAGCAGTAACAACCACTTCACTTTATTCTTACACATCAAGCACAGAGAACAAGAGGACACACAAACGAGGGTTTCCAAAGCCACAGACTGTTTGGGATCGTGCTGTAAATACATTCACTCATCTTCTTAACACCTCAGCAGCTGTCTCAGCTGTCCTGAGGCAGGCCAGCCTGAACAGGTGATCAACAAACTCAGCCTCCCAGCCTGGGCCGTCTGCGTGTTTAAGCATGTATATTGTGTTTGAGATGTCATCAGGTGCTTCAAACACACTCACATGGAGACTGTAGGTTATATAATAAACAGCCATTAATTAATTTTATGTGGAAAGACAATTGGCCGTGGATCACAGTGAGATCATGGCCCTGAGATAACAGACATGCACAAAACTCAGAATGTGTGTAATTATTAAATCAGTTGTTGTTGCTTAAGCAGAGATAAATCACACGTGTTTGCATAACACTGTTTTTGCTCCACAGTAAAGCTCATGTAGTACTCTCAGCTGTACTATCCACACAATGTTTCACTATTACCGTTATAAAGACAAGCAGAGAGTGAAAGGAACATGAACGGTTTATTTCTCCACACTCCTCAGTGTAATTCCAACGGTAGGTGCAATAGATAGGAAGTGTTTAAGTATCCGTGTGGTTTGGTAAAGATTCATACCTCCTCAGTCCAACCCTTCCACCCTGGGGAGTGCAAAGGAGCTTGCACAAGCAAATTTAGCACATGCTATTGACTTAAGAGGACTGCATTTTCCAAGGCAATGCCTCAGAAAAAAGGGAGAGAGAGACAAAGGAGGATTGAAGAGGAGCAAGGGAAAGGAAATCCAATATACAATGATGGAAGAGAGAAATATATGGGGGGTATGCTTAGCTGCAGTCACCGCTGTCTGTTCATATGGATAAACAGAGGACGGGCAGACGGATGGATCCTACAGAGGGTTTCAACACAGCACACAGAGGCTTGACCACTGCCAGCTGTTCAGATACTGAGTTACACGTTTCTTTCTCTCAGTTTCTAAGGCAATCATCAGAACACGTCCAATGTACCTGATCCACATCAGCACACACCGAGCATCAGTTTGCATGTGTGCTCGGGTATGTCCAACACACACTGGATAAAATACTTTGGCCCACAGAACATCAAAACAGATGAAGTACAGTACTGATACTGTAATGCTGTATTTTTTGCTTTTTTAAATATTGCTGTGTTACAATGACGAGCTGCTCACTGCGTACGTGTCTATTTCCTGGCAGGAATTGGTACAAAGCTTTGCATAAACAGCAGTTGTGGAATCTGCTGCACTCGGTGAAGGATGTGGAAGTTTGTACTGTGACAAAAAGTTTGAACCTGATGACATAAAGACGTGAAAACTAAAAAGTCTGTTGAGCAGAAGATTCACATGCCAAAGAAAACACCAGGAGGGTTGAAGCTCATCGCTGCACTTCAGCAACAATAGTTTCACTTTTTATGACCAACATTTGTGTTTTCCACAGATGAAAAAAGTATGCGCAGGAAAAACAGCAAAATGATGCGACAAGATCTGCCCATGTGTACCAGAGGCAATGAACACACACACAGACACACACACACACACACCATTAGCTTCTAACAGACTGCTTCCCCGAGGAGTCGTGGCGTTTGTGTAGCCACATGAAACAAAGTGTGTGTGTTTGTCAATCCCAGCTGCTGCGTTCTCTCTGTGCATGCGTGTGTCTGCATGTTTGTGTGTGCGGACAGCAGCCAGGTGGTCTGGGCTGCCCTGTAAAGGTGATGTGTGCTGACTATTTGGAGTCAGGACGTGGCAGGTTAGCTCACTGCAGCATGCTTGTATTTTATGTGGCAGCTCTCTCCAGTCTTATCATATTTTATACGGCCGCAATAACAGACTGTCTAGAGAAAAAGGGACCGCCTGCCACCGCACATGGTGCCAGCAGTAAAACCAGGCAGGCGCATGCTCGCGCAGAGCCATGCAATGTGCTGGCACGTAACACGGCAGCTGACCGATCTGCTGAGTACTTTTACAGTAAACAAACAGAGTGAGGTGCAGAGTAATAACTGAAGCAAAACAGCACGATTAACAGAAACACAGCCATCGGAGGGACAGGCATGGAGCCACGTCAAGGAGTGAGCCAGCACTTACTCACTGCTGCTCTCAAATTCAGGTCTGAGCTGACATCTGTCTCTGTGCTGCTGCCCGCTGAACACACACGGGCGCACACACGGGCGCACACACGGGCGCGCACATAGGCACACAGCTTAGCTAACAGTTTTGAGTCCATGATCATGAGTGCATGCATACCAGAGCAGAAGACATGGAAGTAGTGAAGTGTGCACGGATCATTAAAGTTTTTCCAAAGTGCCAACCTGTGAACATGTTTGTATCAATAAGACACACAGAGCTGGGTCACAGTGCCACTGAAGTAATAATAGAAACAACAGATGCAGAATAATAAAGAAGAAGAGGAGGAGAATGAAGAGAAGCTTGTTTGCTGGTGTTGTGTAATGTCTTACCTGGGGCAGATAGAGAAAAGCAGGCGGGCACTGCAGAGAGTGGGCCAACATCCCCGACCCGGACAGCAGTACACAGCCAGAGTTCGCCATAGAGCACAGCATGTGGAGGCGGGACAGCTTACTCATGGAGAGTCACTCACACTTCTGTTTACTTCACTCTCACTATCCTCGCTCTCTGCCTTCACTTCCTGTCCCCTCCCTTCTTGCTTCTTTACTTCTTTCAGTGGCAGCGATGAGCAGTCAGAGTTAATACAGCTGATGCACACACACCACTGAGGATGCCAGCACACACTCTCAGCAGCTGAAGCTCAAGAAAATCCCGTGTGTGTGTGTAGGAACGTGAAGCCTCTGCTTCTCTTCTTCTCTGTTTACTTTGAGAACGAGGTGCAGAAACCAAGGCACACGAGCAGCTACAGAGGGAGGGAGAGAGGAGGGATGCAGGAGGGAGAGAGAAAGGAGAGTAGAGAAGGAGGTGGCGGCAAGGCAGGACTAAAAAGATCTGGGAGGTCCTTAAGGAAAGGAAGGGAGTGATTGGAGGAAAAAAAGAGGGACTAGGAGGGACGGATTGGATGGAAGAGGAGCGGCTGGAAAAGAACAAGGAAGGAGAGGATGGGGAGGAGGAGAGAGGAGGCTCTGGAGTATCCTGACATCAAACGCGCGAGGATAAGAGACTGTGCATCTCTCTGTGTGTGCACACTCACACACACATAACAACAGAAGCTGGTCCACGTCATTAACACTTACTATAGACAGCTCTGCCATGACCAGCTCTGCGTTAACGCAGATCTGCTCTCCTCACACACAGACACACACACACACACACACTCACACACCTCTACCATCAGTATCTCATTGAACAACACAGTATCTCAGCAGTAAGACCACTCAATGCAGCACTGCGCCTCCTGCATGCATGAACAGTGGATCTGCATGTTCTGCCCACACGCTGGCAGAACAAACCGTACTGTGAGTGGTGCTAACACCAAAGTACAAACAGAGCTGTTAGGACTGATGAGGCTGTGAAGCTGCTGAACAGTGTCTCCAACAGGTTTAGTTCAGAGGCCTCCTGCTGCCTCCTTCACCACACAGCCTCAGCACCTCCGTACCAGCTGAGCTGAACAACTACTGGCCAGCTGTCCTCAAACATACCAGAGAGTCCACCTAACAGCATTGATGAAACATCTCCTTCTGAGACTGCGTACAGACTGAATCTGACAGAGGACGATGCAGTCGTCTGTATATTACAGACATGGCTGCCCAGTGAGGATCAGCGTCTTTACTTACTGAAGTCTGGCTGTTTCTACTGAGAGTCTTCAGGAAATGTCACTGCTGACGGATTACTGCCTGACAAACATGCTGCAGTGGTCTGTCTGTCACGGTCAGAGGTGGCAAAGTACAGACTTTCTTTAGTACAAGTACAAATACTTTTGTTAAAAAATACTCCTGTAAAAGTTAAAGTACTGAAGAGGTATCGTGGCTTTGCCTCCACACCTAAACAGGAAAATGAGTCCAGTCAGGGCAGCCGAGAACATACAGGAGGCCTCCTCAACAAAGTTCTACTCAAACAATCACTTAAGAAAATAACTCTGCAAACTGACCAAAGGAGAGCCAGCTCGACTTATAAAGTAAGGGAATGAACCATCGTATACTTTAAAGGGGAAAACCATAGAGACAACAGCTCAGTGTAATAAAGGATGAACTGCATTCCCTCCTGTGTGGTCACAGCAGCTCCACCCTCAGCCTCCTCTTACTCAAACCAGAGCAGCAGCCAGGTAACTAAAAACCAGCACAGCAATTACTACCACACATACCACAACAAACAAGGACTTGAGTTACTTCCTGGTCACTGAAGCTTAGATAGAAAGGTAAACATGAATACTACCAGAGTGTTTCAGCTGTTGGGAAAATAATCATAAGTCAAAGATGATTGTACTGCATGTAATCTTTAAGTCTGCACTTGATGAAAGTGAGCATCCTTCCCTTTAAATCGAAGCTCTCTTCTTGCTCTCCTGTCTTTCTCATCTTTCTCTGAGTGAAGTTAGCTCTGCAACACACTGTGAGACAAACTGCACACAAACAGTTTGTGTGACTGTTGATGGTTGTTGAGCTGATAGAAACGCTGCATTTGAAATTAAAAATCTAACTCCCTTCATGCTCGTTTCTCACAGGTTAGATGCAAACTTACATCCTGGCCCACTTTAACCCCTCAGTATAAAAGCTATAAATGATACTGTTAAAGTAAGGAGCCTGTTTTGAAACTGTAAGAAGCTTAAAACACGACAATGATACTTAAGCACAATAACTGTTGCACTTATAAATAGTTTCTGCTCTACAGGAGCAACAAAGCACTTTATACAAATGTTTCTCACATTCATTCCAGCATTCATATGTTTTATTGAAGGGTCTACCTTAAATCATAAAGCGCCTTTAACGCTGTATAAATGAAGTTGAATGCTCCAATGGATGCATTGTAGAGCAACTTAGCATCTCTCTAAGGATAACAATGTGGGATCAAACCACCAGCGTTCTGATCAGTAGATGAGCTGCTCTACCCGCTGAGCTACAGCCACCGCTGTGCTGCGGGCTTTCAGTACAGGTCTGGGTCACCCACAGCTCTACAAGGCTGATCTGTCCTGATCTGGCATTATTTAGTATTAACACTATTATGTGTATTAGAAAGTAGATTTTTAGTCTCACTATTATTATTTTATGTATTACTATTAGTACTAGTGTTGTTAGTATAATGTTCATATGCAGCATGCTGTTATTAGTATTTCATCGTGGTTTAAACTGCTGTAACAAACTATGGGCTGAGAAAACATTGTCTTGTACCCACATATATCTAACAGTTTAATGGGTTGGATGAAAAGAAGACATCAGTGTACGGTGGAATAATCCTTCAGTTACAGATGAAAACAAGCATGTCGTTAACACCCGTATACGAGTCATAGAGCTGACTGCATGTAATTTATAGCTCAGCTGTGAGGAGGATATTTGGTTTAAACGCAGTCTTTCCCTGAAAAAAAAAGAGCTAATGGATGAATAATGAGCAACACTAAAATATGTATATGCCCCACTCTGTTCCCTCTCTATCTTCCTAATTTATGGGCCCTCAGAGAGGGACAGCAAACAGCAGTTTCTTCATATTTTGCTGCTATATTTATTTTTCATCCACTACAAAACTCACCAAATAACAAAGTTATTAAGTTAAATAAAAAAAGTGAAGGTAAGTCATAATTTTAGATCTAATCCGCTCGGAGGAATGGCAGAGAGAAAAAACAGGAGTGATGCTGTCCACTGCTGTTCACCCTGCTAACACATGACGTACTGCACAGTACAGCTCAAATCACATCATCAAGTTTGCAGATGACACAACAGTGGTGGGTCTCATCACCAACAATGATCAATACAGAGAGGAGGTGAACTCCTGGTGGACTGGAGTGAGAACAACAACCTGTCTCTAGAGAGATGGTTGTTAACGTCAGGTAGAGCTCAACGACCCACAGCCCACTGCACATCAACGGATCTGCTGCTGAGATGGTCAACAGTGTGAAGTTCCTGGGTGTGCACATATCAGCTAACCTCTCCTGGAACCTGAACACCACCACCACCATGAAGAAAGCCCAACAACATCTTCACTTAGGAAACTGAATAAGGCCAGTCGCCCTCCTCCCATCATTTTACCAGTTAACCATTGAGAGCTACAATGTGTATGCAATATATCTATATCTATGTATAAAAAAAACACCCAGCACGCCCCTGCGGGCGGTTTATCCTTCAAGCTCGGGTCCTCTACCAGAGGCCTGGGAGCTTGAGGGTCCTGCGCAGTATCTTAGCTGTTCCCAGGACTGCGCTCTTCTGGACAGAGATCTCCGATGTTATTCCCGGGATCTGCTGGAGCCACTCGCCTAGCTTGGGAGTCACCGCACCTAGTGCTCCGATTACCATGGGGACCACCGTTACCTTCACCCTCCACACCCTCTCGAGCTCTTCTCTGAGCTCTTGGTATTTCTCCAGCTTCTCGTGTTCCTTCTTCCTGATATTGCTGTCATTCGGAACGCTACATCGATCACTACGGCCATCTTCTTCTGTTTGTCTACCACCACTATGTCCGGTTGGTTAGCCACCACCATTTTGTCCGTCTGTATCTGGAAGTCCCACAGGATCTTAGCTCGGTCATTCTCCACCACCCTTGGGGGCATTTCCCATTTTGACCTCGGGACTTCCAGGTTATATATATATATATATATATAGTATATATACTATATATATATATATATATATATAAGCAGCTGGATAGCGTAGTGGTTAAACTACACGCCTTTGGAACAGAGGATCGCAAGTTCGATTCCTGCCTGGGGCGTCTGTATCCAGTAAGGGTCCTAAGGCTAGACCCCCTATGCTAAGCAAGCCTACCGCAGACATGAGCGAGACAGATAAATATGAAGGCATGCCGGCTCGGACGTCGCCCGGATCAACAAGGTCCGCGTCAGGTGTTGAGGAACCAGGGCACCCTGACGAAAAGTGGGCTACTGGAACAAGAAGGCATCGGTGGGCAAGAGACGAAAACAGGGCGTTGTTGGAATGCTACTACGCAAGTAACCCTGGCGGAAGGGGCTACATGAATAGGCTGAGGGACCTATGGATTCTTCGATACCCAACATCCACAATGACGGCGAAACAACTAGTAGCTCAGTGTTCCAACATTCGAAAGAAGGGACTGCTCTCACAGCTAGAGATTGACAAGGTACAACACAAATGCTACGGCAAGGAGGAGTCAGGACGCCAGGTCAGGGGGGAGATATCATCACCCCCACCCGAGATTGGGTACATAGCCCCAAGTGCGATAGGAGAAGGATCGTTAAGTGCGAGAGGAACTGACCTGAAAGATAGGATCATGGCCAAGCTTGAAACCTGGATCCCCCGTAGCCGGTTACCAAGATTACGTGAAGTACCCTCAGAAGGTCTGCTAGATGATGTTAATGCAGCACTACGGACGATACCTACAACCACGATTACCGACACTAACAAGCTGATCTACAATACGGCAGCAGTGATCAGTGAGATGCTTGGCTACAAGTTGAACAGCCACAAGGGGCAGTACCCTCCATGGAGAAGGAGGCTAGAGGGCAAGATCAAAGTAGCACGGAGGGAGGTTAGCCAACTAACGGAGTTGCAGAAAGGTGCGACAAAGAAGGTGCATAAGAAATACAGCAAGCTGTCCATACCTGAGGCCTTAGAAACTGCCAAGCAAAGACTCACAGCCTTGGCCAGCCGCTTGAGAAGGTACACCAGAGAGATAGAAGGCAGGAGAATAAACCAGCTGTTCTCCACAGAACCAGCAAAGGTGTACTCTCAGTGGCAAGGGAACAATAAGAGAACAGCACCACCAAGGCTGGAGACGGAGCAATACTGGAAGAGCATATGGGAGAAGGACGCAACCCATAACGGCAATGCTCAGTGGCTAGTGGATCTGAGGGCAGACCACAGCAACCTCCCCGAACAGGATCCAGTAACCATCACAGTGGCAGATATCCAAGAAAGGGTCTCCAGTATGAAGAGTTGGACAGCACCAGGGCCCGACATGGTTCACGCCTACTGGCTGAAGAAGCTGACTGCACTCCACGAGCGTCTAGCAGCACAAATGAACCAGCTGCTAGTTAACGAGAGACACCCGGAATGGCTAACCGAAGGTCGGACGGTCCTGATCCCCAAGGACCCCAAGAAGGGACCGGTCCCCTCCAACTACCGACCAATAACCTGCCTCAGTACTACATGGAAGCTCCTGTCAGGCATCATATCGGCTAAGATGAACAGGCACATGGGTCAATACATGAGCGGGACACAGAAAGGAATTGGCAAGAATACCAGAGGCGCAAAACACCAGCTACTGGTAGACAGAACAATCAGCCGAGACTGCAAGACCAGACTGACCAACCTGTGCACTGCCTGGATTGATTACAAGAAGGCCTATGACTCAATGCCCCACAGCTGGATACTGGAATGCCTAGAATTGTACAAGATCAATGGGACCCTAAGAGCCTTCATCAGGAACTCAATGGGGATGTGGCGTACAACACTAGAGGCCAACTCCAAGCCCATAGCACAAGTCACCATCAAGTGCGGGATCTACCAAGGAGATGCTCTGTCCCCACTGCTGTTCTGCATAGGCCTGAACCCCCTCAGTGAGATCATTAACAAGACTGGCTACGGATACCGACTACGGAACGGAGCAGTTGTCAGCCACCTCCTGTACATGGATGACATCAAGCTGTATGCCAAGAGTGAACAAGACATCGATTCACTGATCCACACTACCAGGCTATACAGCAATGACATTGGAATGTCGTTCGGACTGGAGAAGTGTAGTCGGATGGTAACAAAGAGAGGGAAGGTAGTCAGAACTGAGGGGATTGAACTACCAGAAGGCAACATTGCAGACATAGAGGACAGTTACAAGTACCTGGGGATCCCGCAGGCGAATGGGAACCATGAAGAGGCCGCTAGAAAAGCTGCAACCACCAAGTACCTGCAGAGGGTCAGGCAAGTCCTGAGGAGTCAGCTGAATGGTAAGAACAAGATCCGGGCCATCAACACCTATGCCCTGCCCGTGATCAGGTACCCTGCTGGGGTAATAGGCTGGCCAAAGGAGGAGATAGAAGCCACTGACATAAAGACAAGAAAGCTCCTTACCATGCATGGAGGGTTTCACCCCAAGTCCAGCACCCTGAGGCTGTACGCTAAGCGGAAGGAAGGGGGCCGGGGACTGGTGAGTGTCAGCACCACAGTCCAGGATGAGACAACGAACATCCAAGAATACATTGGGAAGATGGCCCCAACTGACCGAGTGCTCAGTGAATACCTCAGGCAGCAGAAACCCAAGAAAGAGGAGGGAGACGAGGAACCATCATGGAAGGACAGGCCCCTGCACGGTATGTACCACCGGCAGATAGAGGGGGTGGCTGATATCCAGAAATCCTACCAGTGGCTGGACAAAGCTGGACTGAAAGACAGCACAGAGGCACTAATCATGGCAGCACAAGAACAAGCTCTGAGCACAAGATCCATAGAGGCTGGGGTCTATCACACCAGGCAAGACCCCAGGTGCAGGCTGTGTAAAGATGCCCCAGAGACAATCCAGCACATAACAGCAGGGTGCAAGATGCTAGCAGGCAAGGCATACATGGAACGCCATAACCAAGTGGCCGGCATAGTGTACAGGAACATCTGTGCCGAGTATAACCTGGAAGTCCCGAGGTCAAAATGGGAGATGCCCCCAAGGGTGGTGGAGAATGACCGAGCTAAGATCCTGTGGGACTTCCAGATACAGACGGACAAAATGGTGGTGGCTAACCAACCGGACATAGTGGTGGTAGATAAACAGAAGAAGACGGCCGTAGTGATCGATGTAGCGGTTCCGAATGACAGCAATATCAGGAAGAAGGAACACGAGAAGCTGGAGAAATACCAAGGGCTCAGAGAAGAGCTCGAGAGGATGTGGAGGGTGAAGGTAACGGTGGTCCCCGTGGTAATCGGAGCACTAGGTGCGGTGACTCCCAAGCTAGGCGAGTGGCTCCAGCAGATCCCGGGAACAACATCGGAGATCTCTGTCCAGAAGAGCGCAGTCCTGGGAACAGCTAAGATACTGCGCAGGACCCTCAAGCTCCCAGGCCTCTGGTAGAGGACCCGAGCTTGAAGGATAAACCGCCCGCAGGGGCGTGCTGGGTGTTTTTTTTTTAGGGACCGGTCCCCTCCAACTACCGATCAATAACCTGCCTCAGTACTACATGGAAGCTCCTGTCAGGCATCATATCGGCTAAGATGAACAGGCACATGGGTCAATACATGAGTAGGACACAGAAAGGAATTGGCAAGAATACCAGAGGCGCAAAACACCAGCTACTGGTAGACAGAACAGCCAGCCGAGACTGCAAGACCAGACTGACCAACCTGTGCACTGCCTGGATTGATTACAAGAAGGCCTATGACTCAATGCCCCACAGCTGGATACTGGAATGCCTAGAATTGTACAAGATCAACAGGACCCTAAGAGCCTTCATCAGGAACTCAATGGGGATGTGGCGTACAACACTAGAGGCCAACTCCAAGCCCATAGCACAAGTCACCATCAAGTGCGGGATCTACCAAGGAGATCCTCTGTCCCCACTGCTGTTCTGCATAGGCCTGAACCCCCTCAGTGAGATCATTAACAAGACTGGCTACGGATACCGACTACGGAATGGAGCAGTTGTCAGCCACCTCCTGTACATGGATGACATCAAGCTGTATGCCAAGAGTGAACGAGACATCGATTCACTGATCCACACTACCAGGCTATACAGCAATGACATTGGAATGTCGTTCGGACTGGAGAAGTGTAGTCGGATGGTAACAAAGAGAGGGAAGGTAGTCAGAACTGAGGGGATTGAACTACCAGAAGGCAACATTGCAGACATAGAGGACAGTTACAAGTACCTGGGGATCCCGCAGGCAAATGGGAACCATGAAGAGGCCGCTAGAAAAGCTGCAACCACCAAGTACCTGCAGAGGGTCAGGCAAATCCTGAGGAGTCAGCTGAATTGTAAGAACAAGATCCGGGCAATCAACACCTACGCCCTGCCCGGATCAGGTACCCTGCTGGGGTAATAGGCTGGCCAAAGGAGGAGATAGAAGCCACTGACATAAAGACAAGAAAGCTCCTTACCATGCATTGAGGGTTTCACCCCAAGTCCAGCACCCTGAGGCTGTACGCTAAGCGGAAGGAAGGGGGCCGGGGGACTGGTGAGTGTAAGCACTACAGTCCAGGATGAGACAACGAACATCCAAGAATACATTGGGAAGATGGCCCCAACTGACCGAGTGCTCAGTGAATACCTCAGGCAGCAGAAACCCAAGAAAGAGGAGGGAGATGAAGAACCATCATGGAAGGACAGGCCCCTGCATGGTATGTACCACCGGCAGATAGAGGAGGTGGCTGATATCCAGAAATCCTACCAGTGGCTGGACAAAGCTGGACAAGCTGCTTCTAACAGCTTGGACGAGTTTACGGACACTGTCACCTCCTATATCCACTTCTGTGAGGACAGCATTGTGCCATCACGCACCAGGGTGAGTTATAACAATGACAAACCCTGGTTTACTCCTAAACTCAAAAAGCTGTGGCTGGAAAAGAGAAAGGCGTTCAGAAGCGGAGACAGGGACTGCTACAGAGAGGCCAAGTACAGGTTCACTAAAGAAGTGGACATTGCTAAACATCAGCACTCTGAGAAGATGCAGCAGCAGATCTCAGAGAATGACTCGGCCTCTGTGTGGAAAGGTTTTAGGAATATCACCAACTACAAGCCTAAAACCCCCCACTCCACTGATGACTTGCTCTTGGCCAACACCCTTAACGACTTTTACTGCCGTTTTGACGAGCCATCAGGCAGCCTTCACACCTCCAACGGCCCCAACAATAGAGACACTTTGGACACTAATTCCCCCACCTCTCCCCCCTACATAGAGCCATCACCACCTTCAAACCGTTCACCTACAACACCCCCCTCCTCACCCCACACAAAAGAGGATTTCACACCACCTCCTCCCACCACAACTCTTCATATTCATGAAGCAGATGTGAGGAAGCAGTTTAAGAGTCTGAATGCTCGGAAAGCTCCCGGCCCAGACGGTGTGTCTCCTGCCACCCTCAGACACTGTGCAAATGAGCTGGCCCCAGTGTTTTCTGGCATTTTCAACTCCTCACTGCAGGCATGTCATGTGCCTGCCTGCTTCAAGTCCTCCACCATAATCCCTGTCCCCAAGAAACCTAGGATCACTGGACTAAATGACTACAGACCCGTGGCTCTGACATCTGTGGTCATGAAGTCTTTTGAGCGCCTAGTTCTCTCCCATCTCAGGACCCTCACGGCCCCCCTCCTGGACCCCCTGCAGTTTGCATATAGAGCCAACAGGTCTGTAGACGACGCCATCAACATGGCCCTACACTTCATCCTGCAGCATCTGGACTCCCCAGGAACCTACGCCAGGATCCTGTTTGTGGACTTCAGCTCTGCCTTCAACACCATCCTTCCAGACCATCTCCGAGACAAGCTTTCCCAGATGAATGTGCCTGATCCCATCTGCCGGTGGATCACTGACTTCCTGACGGACAGGAAGCAGCATGTGAGGCTGGGAAAGAATGTCTCGGACTCCCGGACCATCAGCACCGGCTCCCCTCAGGGCTGTGTTCTTTCTCCTCTGCTCTTCTCCCTGTACACCAACTACTGCACCTCCACCCACCAGTCTGTCAAGCTAATCAAGTTTGCAGATGACACCACCGTTATTGGACTCATCTCGGACGGGGATGAGTCTGCCTACAGGAGGGAGGTTGAACGTCTGGTGTCCTGGTGCAGCCACAACAACCTGGTGCTGAATGCCCAGAAGACAGTGGAGATTATTGTGGACTTCAGGAAGCACACAGCCCCACTCCCCCCCATCATCCTGACTGACACCCCCATCACCTCTGTGGACTCATTCCGCTTCCTGGGTACCACCATCACCCAGGACCTGAAGTAGGAGCCCACCATCACCTCCGTCATCAAGAAAGCCCAGCAGAGGATGTACTTCCTGAGGCAGCTGAAGAAATTCAACCTGCCAACACGGACGATGATGCAGTTCTACACTGCAATCATCGAGTCCATCCTCACCTCCTCCATCACCGTGTGGTACGCTGGAGCCACTATCAGGGACAAACAGAGACTGCAGCGTGTTGTGCGCTCTGCTGAGAAGGTGATTGGCTGCAGACTCCCATCTCTGCAGGACCTGTACACCTCCAGGACACTGCGGCGTGCAGCTCGGATCTCAGCTGACCCTTCTCACCCTGGACACAGTCTGTTTGACCTGCTCCCCTCAGGCAGGAGGCTCCGGTCCATTCGCACCAGAACCTCTCGCCATAAGAACAGTTTCTTCCCCTCTGCTGTTGGACACATGAACAATAACCATATGACTGTACCCGCCACTAACACATGACCCTACGCTGTGTCACTGCATCATTCCATGTTTGGCACTGATCACCACCTGCACTCATGTATATATCTTTCTACGTAGCACTCTTAATTCTTATTCTCATGTATATATCTCATGTATATCTCATGCACATATCTTTCCACGTAGCACTTTTAATTCTTATCCCTACTTTTATTTTTTTCCATGTCTATTTAAGTGCTATTTATGACAGCATGTTTGCACTGAAGCACCGCAGCAATTTCCTAATGTTGTAAACCTGCTCAACATTTGGCAATAAACCCCATTCTGATTCTGATTCTGATTCTGAAAGTCAGCACAGAGGCACTAATCATGGCAGCACAAGAACAAGCTCTGAGTACAAGATCCATAGAGGCTGGGGTCTATCACACCAGGCAAGACCCCAGGTGCAGGCTGTGTAAAGATGCCCCAGAGACAATCCAGCACATAACAGCAGGGTGCAAGATGCTAGCAGGCAAGGCATACATGGAACGCCATAACCAAGTGGCCGGCATAGTGTACAGAAACATCTGTGCCGAGTATAACCTGGAAGTCCCGAGGTCAAAATGGGAGATGCCCCCAAGGGTGGTGGAGAATGACCGAGCTAAGATCCTGTGGGACTTCCAGATACAGACGGACAAAATGGTGGTGGCTAACCAACCGGACATAGTGGTGGTAGACAAACAGAAGAAGATGGCCGTAGTGATCGATGTAGCGGTTCAAATGACAGCAATATCAGGAAGAAGGAACACGAGAAGCTGGAGAAATACCAAGGGCTCAGAGAAGAGCTCGAGAGGGTGTGGAGGGTGAAGGTAACGGTGGTCCCAGTGGTAATCGGAGCACTAGGTGCGGTGACTTCCAAGCTAGGCAAGTGGCTCCAGCAGAAACCTGGAATAACATCGGAGATCTCTGTCCAGAAGAGTGCAGTCCTGGGAACAGCTAAGATACTGCGCAGGACCCTCAAGCTCCCAGGCCTCTGGTAGAGGACCCGAGCTTGAAGGATAAACCGCCCGCAGGGGCGTGCTGGGTATTATATATATATATATATATAGCCCGCAGGGGCGTGCTGGGTATTATATATATATATATATATATATATATATATATATATATATATATATATATATATATATATATACAGTGGGGCAAAAAAGTATTTAGTCAGCCACCGATTGTGCAAGTTCCCCCACTTAAAATGATGACAGAGGTCAGTAATTTGCACCAGAGGTACACTTCAACTGTGAGAGACAGAATGTGAAAAAAAATCCATGAATCCACATGGTAGGATTTGTAAAGAATTTATTCGTAAATCAGGGTGGAAAATAAGTATTTGGTCACCTCAAACAAGGAAAATCTCTGGCTCCCACAGACCTGTAACGTCTTCTGTAAGAAGCTTTTCTGTCCCCCACTCGTTACCTGTATGAATGGCACCTGTTTGAACCCATCATCTGTATAAAAGACACCTGTCCACAGCCTCAAACAGTCAAACTCCAAACTCCGCCATGGCCAAGACCAAAGAGCTTTCGAAGGACACCAGGAAAAGTATTGTAGACCTGCACCAGACTGGGAAGAGTGAATCTACAATAGGCAAGCAGCTTGGTGTGAAAAAATCAACTGTGGGAGCAATCATCAGAAAATGGAAGACATACAAGACCACTGATAATCTCCCTCCATCTGGGGCTCCACGCAAGATCTCATCCCGTGGGGTCAAAATGATCATGAGAACGGTGAGCAAAGATCCCAGAACCACACGGGGGGACCTGGTGAATGACCTGCAGAGAGCTGGGACCAAAGTAACAAAGGTCACCATCAGTAACACACTACAACGGCAGGGAATCAAATCCCGCAGTGCCAGACGTGTTCCGCTGCTGAAGCCAGTGCATGTCCAGGCCCGTCTGAAGTTTGCCAGAGAGCACATGGATGATACAGCAGAGGATTGGGAGAATGTCATGTGGTCAGATGAAACCAAAGTAGAACTTTTTGGTATAAACTCAACTCGTCGTGTTTGGAGGAAGAAGAATACTGAGTTGCATCCCAAGAACACCATACCTACTGTGAAGCATGGGGGTGGAAACATCATGCTATGGGGCTGTTTTTCTGCCAAGGGGACAGGACGACTGATCCGTGTTAAGGACAGAATGAATGGGGCCATGTATCGTGAGATTTTGAGCCAAAACCTCCTTCCATCAGTGAGAACTTTGAAGATGAAACGAGGCTGGGTCTTCCAACATGACAATGATCCAAAACACACCGCCCGGGCAACAAAGGAGTGGCTCCGTAAGAAGCATTTGAAAGTCCTGGAGTGGCCTAGCCAGTCTCCAGACCTCAACCCCATAGAAAATCTGTGGCGGGAGTTGAAAGTCCGTGTTGCTCGGCGACAGCCCCAAAACATCACTGCTCTCGAGAAGATCTGCATGGAGGAATGGGCCAAAATACCAGCTACTGTGTGTGCAAACCTGGTAAAGACCTATAGTAAACGTTTGACCTCTGTTATTGCCAACAAAGGTTATGTTACAAAGTATTGAGTTGTATTTTTGTTATTGACCAAATACTTATTTTCCACCCTAATTTACGAATAAATTCTTTACAAATCCTACCATGTGGATTCATGGATTTCTTTTTCACATTCTGTCTCTCACAGTTGAAGTGTACCTCTGGTGCAAATTACTGACCTCTGTCATCATTTTAGGTGGGGGAACTTGCACAATCGGTGGCTGACTAAATACTTTTTTGCCCCACTGTATATATATATATATATATATATATATATATATATATATATATATATATATATATATATATATATATATATATATATATATATATATATATATTGCATACACATTGTTCATGGCACTTGATATGGTAGATTTTTAGCAAGTACTCAAACCACAGAATTTCTTTGGGGCTATTTTTGAATTTGGATTAATTCACAGTTGGTGCTCGAGTGAGTACATGTGCCAGCAGAATGGTGTGGGTGGGCCTGACTCAAAGCAGTGTGCTGATGAAGTGAGGAGTCAGTCTGGGATAGACACACTTTTTAGCAAAGCACATCTATTCATTGTCATATACACGTGTGAGTTGGCAGTAAAAGTATGCAATGACCACCAGACCTTATATAAATAAATGTGACATGAAACAAACTAATTCCAAGAAGTTGATACACACACACACACACACACACACACACACACACACACACACACACACACACACACACACACACACACACACTTTAAAATGTAAATAAAAGATAATGCATCCATCCACTTCCGCTTATCCTTTTCAGGGTCACGGGGGGCACTGGAGCCTATCCCAGCTGTCATAGGGCGAGAGGCGGGGTACACCCTGGACAGATCGCCAGTCTGTCGCAGGGCCAACACCCAGGGACAGACAACCATTCACTCACACATTCACACCTATGGGCAATTTGGATAAATCAATTAACCTATCCCCACAAGCTGCATGTCTTTGGACGGTGGGAGGAAGCCGGAGTACCCGGAGGGAACCCACGCAAACACGGGGAGAACATGCAAACTCCACACAGAAAGACCCCGGCCTGATGTTGGAATTGAACTCAAGACCTTCTTGCTGTGCGGCAACAATTTAAAAACTCCCCAGTACACCTGAGAGACCATGACTTTGTTTACATTGCTTGGCCTTCATGTTTTTGAACCATTGTATGTCAGAAAATGTGTGTGTGTGTGTGTGTGTGTGTGTGTGTGTGTGTGTGTGTGTGTGTGTGCGTGCGTGTGTTAAGAACATTTACTGTTATAAGCCTTTGAGCAGTTGGGTGCTGATAACATCCTGCTGTCTCTAATACCTGTGAGTGTTGACCTGGAAGTTCTTTGGTCCTGATCAGATTGTGTTAAGAATCAATAAACTCCACTTCTTCATCACTCTCCCTCCTTCTCTTCTCTCCTGTCATTTCATGTGAGGTGTAATGGAGGGCCTGACACAGAAGTATCTCATCCACACTGATACCAGGGCTCCACGTAGGAGGGTCGCCTGAGACAGAGGCTGTGGGCCGTAAGGGGGTCTAAACTCTCCCGTGGACAGTGGAGGGATGGAGCCTCTAATGTTCAGCAAACCTGTTCAAAGGCCACGGCAGACGTCACATCCTCATCACTCCAGTCTTTCACTCTCTGCATGTGCGTCTGAATCACAGAGAAGCTTTTTTAAGAAAACAATCATTTGCTGCAGAGAACAAGAGAATGGCTGAAATGCTCCAGTCCGTTTTTCTGAAACAAAATAGGTCCTCAGGACGCAGTCCAGTGCCTCTGTAGATTTGACGTCACAGAAGTGCAATTCTCAATCCAGCCCGTTCAGGTTTAGCACTCCCTGTGGCTGGCTGCAATATATCACACACACACACACACACACACACACACACACACACACACACACACACACACACACACACACACACACACACACACAGCAAGAGGCAGTAATATATCTCTGGGAGAATTTAACTGCACTGGCACCAACATTTGCATTTCTGTGAAACGAGTGCATCTGATTTATTGAACCACCGGCCTAAAGCATCTTGGGAAATGAGGCGAGTGGATGGAAACTACATTTCCCACAGGCCGCGTGTTTTAGCCATGTCAGCAGCAGGCATTTCAGAGATGCTTTGTAGTGCTGGTGAACTGCTGAAAGCAGAGAGAGAAGAAATGCAAGCAGAGAGAGAAATATATAAAGCACAAAAACAAACAGCAAAGTACGAGTTTCCAAGAAGACACAGTCCTCTTTTGTTCTCAATGATTTGTCTTTGAGAGTATCAAACCAGCAAACTAGATCATTCTGTGAAGATTCAAGAACTGAGACAGTAGGACAGCAACAAAGGACAGAAGAAGAAACAAGCTAAAGCAGCAGAGCAACAGAACCTGTGAGACGAGAGGAAATATGAGAAAGGCCCAATCAGAAAGGACAGAGAGGTCCTTCAGAGTGGTGCCAGGCACAGAAAATCTTTGTCCGGATATCATCACTGCATCTTTACTCCAGCTGTGTCCTCAGTAAATAATGAAGGGAATGAGAGAGAGAACGGTGATTCCTCAGATAGGACTCATTTAACAGGGATGAGTGGGAACACATGGAGGGATGGAAAAGTGACATTTCACAGAGCGGACGGCCAAACGAGTGGATGTAAGCAGGTAGAGCAGCGAGAGGACGACACCGGGAAGAGCGAGAATCCCCTTTGTGCTACACAAACACTGAATCAGGACAACCACAGACTGATTTTTCCACACTTGTGTACTTCTGCCTGAAAGTGTCACTTTGTCCCACCACCGTCTGGCTGCTGCAGCAGTCCACTAAGGGTGTGTTCAGTACAACCAAGTCCATGTTCAGTGTCACAATGTGTGAGTCACCCACTGTGTCATGGCCGAAATATCACATTCACAGAAGTTTAACCTTCACGTGTTTGCTCTCTTTAACTTTAATATGCTGTTTGCTCGTTTGTGTTGTTGTGTTTGCACATCTCTGTTGCTTGTGGGGCTCGCACACAAGAATTTCACTCGCATGTGCTGTGCCAGTGTGCCTGCACATGTGATGTGACAATAAAAAGTGATTTGATTTGATTTGTTAATATAAAATCATTACTTTCTGCATCAGTTTCAGACTGAAAGCCATTAAACGTGTCAGTGGGTAGAAACTTGTTATTATTAAAAAGGCCTTTAGTCAAGCTGATTAAATACAAACCCTGAGTGTGTTAAACAGGCCAAACAACATAAGTAAAGTTAAATGAACAACTGAGCACAAAGTGAGGAGCTCGTGCTTCCTGCGATGATGCAGAGGTGATGTGTTTGCATTCATGGTCAACAACATGTTCACGCAGTCCTCTCCATAAGTCCCTGCACATACAGGCCAGAGGCACAATAACTAACTTTAAAAGGATGAAAGCTGATCAAAGGCAAACAGCAGCTACCAGCAACTTTTAAGGTGGAATGTCGTCTTGCATGTTATGAACATTCTATTCTATTCTAGTCTATTCTTATAGATTCAACATTGTTTGGCTCCTTTTGTAACCAGTAGAGTAGCAGGTTTAATGGTTTTCATCTCATTCCCATGAAGCCAGCCGTGCCCCTCTGGTCTGCTTCCAAATCCCCCACGGTGTGTTTTTGGATCTCTGGATCTCCTCGTCTGTGTCAGTCTTCAGAATGAAGCCATTCAAATTTAACACAGGTGTTGTTTCACAATATACATAAAGTTTACCTGAAAACCGCTGAACGCTATGTCCACCATCCATCTTCAGCATATCTCTTTAGGCAGGTGTGCATCGAGATCAGGCGTGATGCCTCCACGTTGAGCAGTCCGCTGGCATTTTAACATTTCATCAAGCTGATGTCAGATCAGTCAGTCCTACTGTCTACAGGAACACGCTGCCCGAGAAAGTCAAGCTCTGCAGCTCCCACTCATGAAAGAAACATGAAGCCTGTCAGGCCCCACAGCATCTCTGTTTGGCCCAGCCTCTTATCTACCAATCAGATCGCATTCAGAGCTGCCGAGCGCCAATCCCTCGCCGACGCCGACTCACCTGCACGACCTGACTCTGACCCCTTAATAAACCTCTATGTGCAGCCAACTGTCGCCTCTCTCACCTTCTGTTTCTCTCTATCTCTCTGCCTTCTTAGCCTGATGTTGTCAGCTTTGCATGTAAAGATAAGATAGAACTTTATTAATCCCTCGGGTGGGTTCCTCTGGGAAATTCGACTTCCAAAAAAAGCACAGCAACGACCGAAGTTACAGTTACAGAATTGTTATACACACACACACACACACACACACACACACACACACACACACACACACACACACACACACACACACATATAAATACAGAGACAAATATAAATAAAATATACAAAGGGGATAAATAGAATAAATAGGAATAAAAAATAAAAATACAAGTGAATTGCACATTTCAAGTATTGAGTCTATTGCACTGTTGACTATTTACAAAAAGTATTGCACAAGGTATTGTACAGTGAGGTGAAGAGGCACTACAGCTTAGTTGTTCCCCCCTCCTTTGTTCCCCCCTCCTTTGTCCCCCCCACAGTCTGATGGCGTGTGGGACAAAGGAGTTTTTTAAGTCTGTTAGTTCTTGTCTTGGGGAGAAGCAACCTGTCACTGAACAGACTCTTCTGATTGTTTATGGCCGTGTGCAGAGGATGCCCAGCATTGTTCATAATGTCCAGCAGTTTCTTTAATGTCCTTTTCTCTGCCACTGTCACCAGAGTGTCCAGCTTCATGCCGACCACAGAGCTAGCCTTCCTGATCAGTTTCTCCATGTAGCAGCCAACTGAAGGGAGCGATCATATATTTCACATGACTGCTGAAATCGACTCTCACAAACCTTCTATTAGCACAAAAATTCTTTTCTCCTCTTTCAACAACATGAACTTTCTTCTTTTGCAGCTGCTGCATTCAGAGAATGCATGCATTCACCTGCTGCTCTCTGTCCAACCAGCCCTCTGTCCTTCTTCACTGCATCCACTTTCTCTGAGGTCTTCCTCTCCTGCTCCTGCCTGGCAGCTCCACCTTCATCATTCTTTGTCCAGTATACCCGTCCTCTGCACACCTCTCACACTCACCCATAACACATGTTAATGCAAAAAAACTGAAAAGCAAACTGAAGGGGTGAATTTTATCTGGATAGTCTAGATTTTTGCATATTTACACTTTTAAACCACGTAAATGTTTTTTGTCTTCAAATGAACTAATCTATACTTGCATTCTGTTAGTCCGTAGTCTTGAGACAGCCAGCTGCTATTTTCAGTTTTATTGTCATTTTTCAAATTGACCTCGATCTGCACAGAATTGTGGAGGAAGCCAGAAATAATAATGGCCTCACCATTGAATAATATTACGTTTACTGAGCAATTCTTTGTATTTTGGATGAACAGACTGTGAGTGTCAGGGTTAAACTCAAGTTAGACAACAACTGAACTGCAACGTGTGTGTGTGTGTGTGTTCCTGTTTAGCTATTTTTGTGAGGACCGAACTCTGCGTTCTACTATCCTCGTGAGAACCAACCAGTGTCGATCCCTCCATGCTGTTAATGCTGCCAACGGTTAGGCTTGAGAGGGAGGAGCCATTTGTATGAAAGTAGTTTGTGTATTTGCAAGTCATTGCATGCACTACACCAGTGTGTGTGTGCGTGTGTGATGAGGTGTTGTGTTGGCTTGGCACAGTGCATAGCTCTGATGCCCACTGGCAGCGGCGCAGCACCTCGTTGCAGTTGTTGAAGAGAAAGGGAACAGCTGGCACTGCTGGGACACACACAGGGAGCAGGCAGCGAGCCCAAGCCTCAGAGAGAGCAGCAGGGAGGCTTCGTGTTCATACTGAAAGAAGTCAGCTAACTAACACACACCCACACACTGTTATACTGCTTTCATCCAGCAGATCACACACACACTCACAAGGACACACTAAAGCAAACCCTGTGATCACATAACTCTGTAAAACCCAAAGAGAGTTTTAACATGAAACAACATTAAAGCTGCAGTCATTTAAGCTTTTAAACACTTAATGAAACATCTGAACAAACTTGACTTTCTCACACCTGTGAGTCAGTCCAAGCCAGACCGTGGCACCGGCTTCAGCCATCGCCACAAAAATGTTCTCACCTCCAGCTGAACCTCTGCAGCCCGCAGCACTCATGACGTGATCAGCCATTAAAGCCTGCACTCAAAAAAATAACTCTTTGAATGAACATAAAAAAATCACGGAAAGAATTTCCATGTAATTAAATTGCTTTATTTTAGCATTATGCAATTCTGTTATTCCAACTTAATGTACTTGAGTTGGACTAACGTGATTAATTAATGATGATTCAACTGTTTTACTACAGTTGTGTCCAACTTAATTTAATTGATTTGATCCAACCCAGGCAAATTACGTTAGTGCAACAAAACATGCTTATTCGTGATAGAAATCCATTTATTTTAAGTTCATTTAAAGAGTTATTTTTTTGGAGTGTTCAACAAAGTCTAGAGTCTGGTTAACATAAAATGTTAATGGATTTATAATAACTTGCACTCCATCCATCCTCTTATCTTTACCAGGGTTGCGGTGAGGCTGGGACAGGGTGGGGTGTGATAAGGTGGGAGTCAGAATACTGGACAGGTCATCAGTCTATCACAGAGAGACAGACAACCATTTGCCCTCATGTTCACAGACATTTTAGAAACACCAATTAACTTAACCCTAATTACTGCCTGACTTTAGCTGTACCCAGAGTACCCAGAGAGAACCCACTGCACACTTGGCCAGATTGCAGATTTGAACCCAAGACCTTCTTGCTGCGAGGCCACAGTGCTAACCACTGTGCCACCGAGCTGTCAATCTAGACTTCAAAAACATAGGGAAACTATGATTACAAGGCTTTATATAGAATTTTAAAAACCACAATAAATAGCTGAGGCATATACGTAGTGTGTGTATGGCTGTCTGTCTCTTCTAACCCAGTGATTTTCCTGTGGTTTGAACTCTTGTGTGATCTTGTGAATTGTGTGAATCCAGGAAACTAACCACTCTTACTAGATTGTATCCTGTCATCTCAACAAGAATAAATTAAGTTGCTGGATTTCATGCAGATCCTACATGATTTCATTACGTTCACCACAGACACAGGAAATTATTTTGTTCACATTACAAGTTTGAATTTTGTATATTTAACAACCACCCAATTTCATTTTTTTGAGTGAGCCAAACTTAAAAACAAAGTAATTCCACCTTAAAGGACGACCCTAACCCAAATGATGTCACTGAGCTAATTAAGCAAATGCATCACAAAGTGCTTCTATTATTGAGGGAAATACTGAAATTGTAATTTATTGTTTATTACTAAGTTAAAAAAGGATATCATGCCATCCTGTTATTATTGTTGTCATTATTATTTTCATTATTATCCCAAAAAAAAGTTATTAACTGACAGCTCGTCGTTCCTTCCGGTCTTTCCTATGCATGTGTTCACTTACCAGGAGCCCGGTAGGACAACGCGAGGGCCAGCATGAATAAATGAAAGTCATTATCTCTGCCAGAGACAACACTGAGCTGTTCATTACCGGTCATCAGTGTTGGGTAAGTTACTTTAAAATAGTAACTTAGTTACATTACTAGTTACTTCTCTCAAAAGTAACTCAGTTACTTCAAGTTACTCATTACTTTCAAAGTAACTAGTTACTAGGGAAAGTAACTTTGGTTTTACTCAGACTTCTCTTGTTAATGTGTTGCTTCCATAACTTTGCCAGTCTTCTAGCTTGCTTACTTGCCACAGTGCACTGTGCCACCTACCAATAGAAAGGAAAAGATAATGTGCATATTTCCACGAGAGAAATCCCACGCCTGGACCGTCATTGACTGCTGCCATGATTCTAGCCTACGTCACAGCGTCATGTGCACCTTTTACATCCAACACAAAAACTGCAGTCGTGGTGCTTTCGATTGTACTCAGAACTCGGAAATTCTGCCTTCTGAATAGGAAGATGTTGGTAACACCAGACTGCAGATGAGCTGCATACAGGGCTGGACTGGGACAGAAAATTGGCCCGGGCATTTTGACTAGAGACCGGCCCACCATTATAGGAAAAATCATAAAGCCTTTGAATGAAAACAAACACTGTTGTGACAGTGATGTACACTGTTTTGATGGTATATATGTATCAGTCTATCAATCGTTTGTTGTAAGATTCAGATAATTATTTTTTTAAAAGCGAGACATTTTAAATGAGAATAAGAACGAAAAGTATTTCTTTGTGCCCCCCTCTCCCTGTTAATGCCCTACCTGCCCCCTGGCAACACTTTGCTAGATCCGCCCCTGCACAGTTACCAGCTGTCAGCTACCTAAAAAAGGATCCTGGTGTTATTTGTCTCTCAGAAACAGTTCGTAACTTCCCTTCAACTCATTCATGTCACCTAAAAGGTAAACCTGTTTCTCCATCACAGCTCTGATGATTCAGTAAGGACATCTCCTGGTTTCATCTTCATGTTTCCCTCTCACCACATATCCAAACCGACATCATGACCAGCAGCTTCACAGCTGTGGCTCCAGCAAACATCAGCTGATACTAGAAATTAATATTAAATAAATTCTAACAACAGCTGATCAAGCTTAAACGTGCTGCTGTTGTTTAGCGCGACATCCGCTGGTTTCCTCTTTCTGGCGCAAAGTGGGCGATAAACAAACAAGAGAGCCGATCAGCTGATCATTGATCAGTTTTCATGATTGAAGTAGAAACGGTGCAGCGTAAACACAGAATAACTCCAGCTTTGTGTCTGTTTCATTGTAGCTGAATTACGGGACAAACTGTTCCTTTTCACCTCAATACGAAACGCGTAATATTTTCTCTGAATACCAGACGGGACGGTTGGCAACTCTAATAACTTATGAACAAAATAAAGTTTAACATCGTTAACATCATAGCACCACCCAGCTGTATAGAAACTCCGTCATGCTAGCTAGCACGCAGTATGGAAAAAGTCAGAATAACGAAAATAAACTCCACCTAAACTTGGTTCATATCTGACCCAGAGAGACTGCAGGTCATAACTTCTTACCTGAAGTTCAGTTCACACTTGGACCGGCAGCCGCCTCGGGTCTCTTTTCCTTCTGCGTCCCTTTTCCTTCATCCACCTGCTGGCCTCCACCACTTGCTAATGTTACTGAATCTGTGGAAGCCATAGCCACCACACGAAGTGACGAGTAACGAGCCTATCTAAATCCCAGTAACGAGTAACGCGTTCCTGATTTTGGCATAATAACTAGTTACCGTGCTCGTTACCACAATAATAACGTTACTGTAACGCGTTACTTAATAACGCGTTAGTCCCAACACTGCCGGTCATGCAACTATAAATTAAATATATATAAATTATATTTATATAGTCGATGTCTATGCCAAGCATCCTTTGGCAGTGTTAATGTGTGTGACTGTTACACAGAACAAAGCGCTTTGAGTGCTCAGGTAAAGTAGAAAAGCACTACATACCACAACCATCCCTCAAAGGAATGATTGAAAACCAAACAAGGATCAGTCCTTAAAGATAAACAAGATGCTTTTCCTTCAAAATCTGACAACTGTGGAGTTTTTTCATTGGTTACATGTGAGTGTGTGTGCGCGAGGACCCAAGTGTGGGCACGGAAGCAGATGGAGGTTTAACTAAAAGCTCTTCATTAGGAACAGATGCTCTGATAAGGCACAAAGGGACACTGACTTAAATACGACTTAAATACACACAGAGAAACACGGGAATTACACACAGGTGGTGGACACAGCTGGGAACAATCAGTAAGATGAGACAGAGGTAAAACTGAACACACTCACATGAGACACAGACCTTCACAATAAAACATCACACGCAGGCTCGACATCGAGAGACAGACAGGAAATGACACATGGAACTAGACATATACTAAGCAGACCCAACCGAAGAACAAATCCTAAACACAAACATGAAACGCTAATAATAAACATCCTAATCATCATCATCATTAACACAACAAGAGAACAAGACAACAATCCCTGATGCAAAATTACACCAAGACATAATAAACTCAAAATACTGGGTCCAACGGACCCAGAACCGTGACAGGAAGGAAACCTGAACATAACACGTGAGAGGAGGGCCTTTTGAAAATAAAACAGGAAACACCGCACAGCGAGAGCAGGGGACTCTAAGACAATCTAGACATGAAAGTAAACTGGCAAAATTAACAAGAACTACGGATTAGAAATGTAAATAATAAAACTAGGACACATGGTGGGAAAGTACCAAACATTCAAGGACTGAGCAAAGAGGACATAAGATACAATACAACATCGATTCAAAAAACACAAACCACTTGGACCCAAAGAGATAGGTGGAAATTTAACATAAGGTCCGCCTTTATTTGGGGCTGCACAAAACACTGTGAACAAAACAGCAATAAACTAACAACCTAAGCCTGGGACGGCCAAACATAACAACACAGGACACGTCGAAAAACAATCCAGGAACTGGAAACGAGGAACTTGCGAAACACGAGGAGAGATCAGCAGACGACCCGACGAGGAACAAAGGACGACACACACAATACACACAGAACGAGGGACAACAGGAGGGAGACACAGCTGAAGCTAATCTGACGAGACAGGGAGGAAGCGAAACTTAAAAAACTGAACACGAGATTTTACCATATAAGTATAAAGTACATGTATAACAACATGTTTCAGATCAGACGACATAAAAACAGCTTCATTTTAACAGTTTGTTTTACAGCGTTTTAGCATTTGGAGCTAATTTTATGTTTTTACAATTTCAAAGACTTTTTTTCTTTAACCTAAAACATCTGCAAAAATACACAAACAATTTAAAAGTAATGCATGTGTGTGTTTGTGTGTGTGTGTGTGTGTGTGTGTGTGTGTGTGTGTGTGTGTGTGTGTGTTTGTGTGTGTGTTTGAGAGCGACCTGTATTCTACAAATAATGATTTGCTAGCCACTTAGCCTAACCATTAAAAATGAATGCCTGACCCTAAACCCAACCATGACCTAATTGTAACCCTGACACTAAAACCCACATTTTGAGCCTCAAAAAGGCTTCAAACTTGTGAGGACTGGTGAGTGTGTCCTCACAAGTGACGGTTGGTTCTCACAAGTATAGTAGAATGCAGATTTCAGTCCTCACAAAGATAGCTAAACAGGAACACACACACACACACACACACACACACACACACACACACACACACACACACACACACACACACACACACACACACTCTTTCTATCTTTATAATCTGAGTTGTAAAGATAGAGGGACTGGCTTTAAACATTGAGAGATGGAGGAGAAACGTTAGGAGGTGTTCTCAGACGGGGAGAACGAGGGTGGAGTGGATTTAAACTGCAGGCTGTGAATAAGGCTTTCAGTGCCAGCGTGTCTACAGCGTGTCTGCAGCGTGTCTGCAGCGTGTGGGGTTTTGCAGAATTTTGTGCTAATTTACATCAACATACAGGAAACTGGAGAAGGCAGATAATGTGGTCGGTTCACTGGAGTTTCACATTAGTCATTAATGACACACAGAGTCTTTATCTCGTTGTGTTTGGCTCGCAGTGTTGGTGCAGGCTAAAAGACATGATAATGATTCATTTTCTCCCGAGTAAATATCACGTTTCTAGCCCCTGTCTGTGATTATTACTTACTTGACTTTTCCTTGAAAGCCAATTACCACAGCTGATATTAATTCAGCTGTAATTACACATGAGGAGAAATGTAATGTAACTGACTTCCCACTGAAATGGGATCAATGTTAAATTTGGTAATTAGGTCATAATTTTGACTAAAATGTCCTCACTGAATGAATATAGTGAGCATTATTAGCAGCAAGTAGATACCTGCATAATCACTATCTAACAACACAGCCCATTAACAAATATGTGTTTAAAGGTGGGAAACATCACCTGCAGCTGACATCACAACCTGTAAAAATACCACAGGTCTCTCCCACAGATGTCATTCTCATCGTCGAGTTTTCAGTGGAAGAAATGTTTCATGTGTCTCGGTCTAAGCTGACAGCAGGTTTCCTTAAACAGCCTTTATGCAGTCCTGCTGCATAAACAGTTTCACCATCATTCACATGCAAATGTTCACCATCATTAACTGGTAAGAGTTAGATCCACAGAGGAGATGGAAGATAGCCCCATCAAAGAGCTGCTGGGTACATGTGTCAGTGTCGTCACATAAGCGCTGATTTAACAGGAGAAGAAGGCAAAACCCAAACTTTCACAGTTTCAAACATCTCCATCTGTATCTGTGTGTCTCGGAGCTTCTGTGTGATTAAAACCCACACGACCTCCGACCCAGCTGTGGCCTCTGTGGTGCAGCCGAAGCGCCTCAAAGACTGCGTCACATCACTAAGAAATGTCAGAATCACAGGTGAGCATAACAGGAGACATCTTCCACCATCTAACAGTGCTGTGCAGCCATGCCCACCCTCTGTGCTACAGCTCAGATAATAAAGAAACTGACGTCACTGCTAGTCAAAGCTTTGGTCATCATGTTACAATTTAGGGAAAGCTTCAGTCAGCTGAGACTGACGACACTTCATCCACTGAAAATATTTAGAGTATTGATGAGCACGAATCAAGACACCACAGGTTTCTATTATCATTTACAAAACGTCCATATTGTGAACATGTATATTTAAAAGTAATATTTCCAAGGCACTTAGAGTTTCTCTAAAACCATCTGGAGCATTACATTCATTCACCTCTGGACCAAAGTCCAAAAATCTATTTTTTTTTCTTTTTTTTGTGTCCCATTTGGATCTTTAGCATCAGAATTGTTGTCTTAAGGCCAAGAAAGATGCCAAGCGGATTTATTTTACCAAGTGGATCATCATGGCCTTGCCATATTGGTCCATTTGATTGACCTTTATTATAATTATGAATTTATTTTATTTTCAGTTGCTACAAATGGGACAGACATGACTGGGGGATAGGACAGGGAGAAAGAATGAAAGAAAGAGAGGGAGAGAAAGAAAACCAAAGGGGAGAAGAGACGGTGAGAAGGGGGAGGGGGGGGGGGGGGAGGAAAAAAACAAACAAAAAAAAACAAAACACCTGGATCACTGTATGGAGAAAAAAAACAGAAGAGAAAGCAAACAACAAAGAGCAACATAATAAAAAACACAGCACCATCACAATAAACTAGCTAGCAGTAGATATCAGT
The DNA here is from genome assembly GCF_057381845.1 of Rhamphochromis longiceps. Classification (NCBI taxonomy): domain Eukaryota; kingdom Metazoa; phylum Chordata; class Actinopteri; order Cichliformes; family Cichlidae; genus Rhamphochromis; species Rhamphochromis longiceps. The sequence goes on from NC_140564.1 coordinate 1,325,225, forward strand.
AGATACTAAATAATAAACGATATTGTGCAGCACGCAAGATAGACAGCGTACAATGTGCTTTGAGGCAGCAGCCAAGAAAGCTGTAGTCCGCGTCTGTGAATACCCATGTGTACACCTGTGTGCATACCTGTGTGGATCAGCATGCTTGTATTCCAAAGGTTTCTCCATGTAACGATCTGCTAGGGAGTGTGGGGAGCCACAGCCCCGTCCTCCAGGGCATGAAGCGGGTATGGAGGAGATCAAAACTCCAGACATCCAGAGGCCCCCAGAACACAAGAGACCAAGGAAGACCAACAGAGGGGCAGCCGCGCCACTGTCCCAGAAAGAGCTGAGGAGAGTCCCAGATGAGGGCTCACTCAGCAGCCGCGGAGCAGAAGCCAGGGGGAGTTGCAGTGACGCGCCCGTGAGCTCCGCCGGCAGCCAGCTGTGCCTGAGTGACCGATCCCCAGGCCGAGAGGCCGGGGGCACCCCACCTCCGAAGTGGCCCGAGCGAGCCCCAGGCTCCAAGCCCCGATAAGCGGCCGCCAAGGAGTGAGCCGGTGTGTACCCGGACGCCCACCCCCAGACACAAAGAACCACCAACGCACCGATGTCTGAGGGAGTCCGCCACTGGCAGGGGAAGAAGTGGTGGGTGGAGATAGGCCTCCAAACCTTGGAGGGCCCGAGATGTCCCCAGAGAGGTGGCGTCTGATACCCAACCTGACATATAGACACAAACATCCATTCCCACCCTCATGCTCTCATATGCACTTACTCCACACTCAACCAACGTGGAGACAGACATAAAGAGACGCTGTACACACGATCACACTCCCCAAGCGTACTCTACGAACCGGGTCTAGGTACCCTTGCCCCTGGAGGGGGGAACTGCACCCAGACCCAGGTGGTGTTACCCTTTTCCCTGCGGTGGGGAGAGGCAGACCGCCCCGACTCTGCAGCAGCAGGGAGGCCCCACACTCCAGACCGCAGTCGGACGGCCAACTCCTCCTCCTAGCCCCCCCGCTCCAGCAGGCCACAGAGAATGGGGGTGAGAGAAGACTCCAAACCTCCCTCCACCCGCTCATTGTAGTGTTGATGCATGTGTGTTCTAAGGTGCAATTAAAACCCAGGAGGGCATGGAGCTACCTGCCAGAGAGCAGCAGGTAAGCGCATAGTCCCTCCTGCTAGCCCTCAATGTCTACGTGTATTGAGAGGTGGGCAACGACGCCAGGGGTGGGGTGTACACCCTGATGGTAATTTGGACTCCGTGTACCGTGCCCACCCCCAAGATCCTATATGTATGTGTAATGAGAGTGTGAGTAATGTGAATGTCTAAGTTGTGGGATAAAATTGAGGCAGAGGCAGCCAGAAGGGGACGGGGGGGGGTAGCCTCCTCTGCACCCTGGTGACATACCCCTACTCCAAGGCCCTGCATGTGTGGGTGGTTGTGGTGGAGCGGGAAGAGGGAGGCAGCTGGAGATGGGGAGGGAAGGAAGGGAGGGGCAGGTGACCCCTCCCTGGGGCCAGCTCCCCCGCTGACCCCAGTAGGCACTCCCATACTCCCATACTTTCCATAGGGAAAGGGGGCCCAGGCTCATCCAGACCGGGGCCCCACAGAGCCCGGGACAGTCCACCTGGCCCCACCACAGAGAAAACTGCACCCACCCCACCTTCCACTCATCTTCCAGACTACATGAGACAATAGACGCCCAAGCTGAGATCTTCCTCCACCTCTCCTGTGTCTCCCCCTCCTGCAGAGAGAGTCCCTGAAGAGAGGAGACCTCCTGCAAGATGTGACAATCTCCCCCACCAGTTGAAGAGCCCCCCAGGCGGCTCGATGCACCGGCGGCACCCTGCGCCAGGGATGGGCCCCCATGCACCCACCCGCCCACAACCCCGGCAACACACAAACCAGGACCCAAGGCCCCGAGGCCCGGCCAGGGCCCCGGCCCAGAGACGGAGCGCCCCCAGAACCTCACGCCCATCCTGGATCCACCCAGGGGCAGACAGGCTACCAGGTCAGTAACCCACGTCCGTCAGCACAGACCCTCCCCTAGCCCTGCTGCATGCAGCCACGAGGAATCAGTCACCCGAGAGCCAAAAGAGCCCCCACCCGGACATGACCGCTACCCCGGTTTGAGCCCCCCAAGGAAGATGCCTCCGGGGAACCCCCCGACGCCCTAAGGCTGTCCCTACCCCCACACCAATCACAACAGTGAAGGCGGGACCAAACTATGACCCCCCCACCCCCACTAGGTGATGGAGCTGATCAAAGGAGCCCAGAGCAATTGATCTGATGTGGTGGCAGAGGCTGTATCAAGACTAATGTAATCTAATAGATAATTTCTATATTGGTTAGAATTAAGATTGTTTTTATTTTTCCAGTTCATGAGGACTGTTTTCTTGGCTATGCATAGGGCAGTGAAAACCATATGGGCGATATTCTTTTCTGAAGTGACATTATCTAAGCTGCCCAGTAAACACACTAAGGGGGAAGTTGGAATGTTACATTTCAGACACTTTGATAAGTCTTCACATATCTCGCGCCAAAACTTCTGAACTGGTGGACAGAACCAAAGAGCGTGGATATAATTGTCTGGTGTATTGCCTTGACAGTGTGAGCAGTTGTTGGAAGATGTAAAGCCCATCTTGAACATCCGATGACCTGTATAGTGCACTCTATGTAGTATTTTGTATTGTATTAATTGCAGACTGGGATTTTTAATCAATTTAAAGGTTTTTAAGCAAACCTGAGACCAGAAGTTTTGGTCTAAGCTGACTGATAAATCTGCTTCCCACTTTGCAATAGGAAGGGATATTGATTCATCTAATTTAGAAAGTGTTCTGTATATTTTAGATAATAATTTGGGGGATTTAAGAGTAAGAAAATGTGCCGCACTTAGTGGTGTTTGTAATTCAACTTGACTGAGGTTAAATTTCTTTTTTACTATGGATTTAATTTGTTGATATTCTAAAAATCTTGTCTTGTTGATCCCATATTGTGCAACTAGTCTGTCAAATGGAATAAATTCTGTTCCCTCTAATATATGTTCTAAGTATTTAATTCCTTTACAACTCCATTCTGGAAAATTAATCATATTATTGTTTTGTAATATGTCAGGGTTATTCCAGATAGGTGTACGTTTGCATGGGATTAATGAAGACTCCGTTATTTTTAGAAACTCCCACCATGCTGTCAGAGAGAAGCTGATGTTGATACTTTTAAAGCATTCATGTCTTTTGATGTTTGAGCTAATAAATGGTAGGTCTGAAATCTCTAGATCCTTGCATAGTGCCTGTTCAACATCTAGCCAGGGCTCATCTAAGAAGGTATGTTTTGACCATTCTGAGATGAACTGAAGCCTGTTGGCTAAGAAGTATTGGTGAAAATTTGGCAGATCTAATCCTCCTCTATCCTTGGTTCTTTGTAGCGTTTTTAAGCTGATACGCGGGGGTTTATCTTTCCAAAGGAATTTGGAAATATATGAATCCAGAGATCTGAACCAATCTTGTGATGGTTTGTTAGGGATCATCAAAAATAAGTAATTTATTTTTGGCAAGATCATCATTTTTATAGTGGCGACCCTTCCCATGAGTGATATGGGTAAAGATTTCCATCTAGTCAGATCGCCTTCTACTTTCTTTAGAAGTGGGATGTGGTTTAATTTAGTTAAGTCTGAAAGCTTAGGAGAAACATTAATACCTAAATATTTAATATTTCCGGATTGCAGTGGGGCAGAGGAAGAATTATGGAAGGAGCAGTTAATGGGGAGAACTGTAGATTTTGGCCAGTTAATTGAATAATCTGAAACTCTTGAAAACCAGTTTATTAGAGTAATTACCTCAGAGAGGTTGGTTTGTGTGTTTTGCAGAAAAAGCAACACATCATCCGCATAGAGACTGATTTTATGTTCTATATTCTTACATTTTATGCCCTTAATTGTTGTAGCCTGTCTAAATGCTGCTGCTAGAGATTTGATAAAAATTGCAAAAAGTGAAGGGGAGAGTGGGCATCCCTGTCTGGTGCCCCTCAGGAGACAGAAGCTGGAGGATGTCTGGTCATTTGTTCTGATATGAGCTGTTGGGGAATTGTATAATATTCTTATCCAGTTTATGAAAGAGTTTCCAAAACCAAATTTGTGTAAAGTTGCAAATAAAAATTTCCAGTTAACTCTGTCAAATGCTTTTTCTGCATCTAGAGATAATATTATGGTTTCGATGTTTTTATCGTATGAGTAGTCTATCAAATTAAGTAATCTACGTGTATTTGTTGAGGAGTGCCTACCTTTTATGAAACCAGTTTGGTCAGGATGAATTAAGAGGGGGGTCATTTTCTCTAATCTCTTTGAGAGAGCTTTGCAGATTATTTTAAGGTCTACATTTAAAAGAGAAATTGGACGATAGCTTGAGGGAAATAAAGGGTCTTTGCCTGGTTTTAGCAGGAGACTAATGTTGGCAGAATTCATATTTGGTGGTAGTCTGCCATTTTCCTCGATTTTCTGCAACATGCTGTGGAATACTGGTGCCAAAATTGTCCAGAATTCTTTGTAGAATTCTGCAGGGAAGCCGTCTGGACCTGGAGCCTTATTATTGGGCATACTTATCAGGGCTTCCTGGAGTTCACTTGGCGTCAGTGGCGAATCCAGTTCCATTGCTTGACTGTCTAGTAATTTTGGAAGAGTTACGTTGTCAAGAAACAGATCAATTTCGTTTTTAGATGGGTTTATTTGTGGTGAGTATAAAGTTTCATAGAAATCCCTAAAAATGTTGTTTATTCTTCCAGGATCATATATTGTGTTCCCCGATAAATCTTTAGCAGCACATATAGTTGTTTTTTCTTTATTTATTTTTAGCTGGTTAGCTAGAAATCGACCTGATTTGTTACTGTGTTCAAAATTCTGCAAGCGAAGTCTTTGTACAAGGAATTGTGTTTTTTTATTAATAGTTTCATTTAATTCTAGTTTTGTTTTGCGTATTTTGTTCAATGTTTCCTGATCTTGGTCGCACGCGTAGGCTTCTTCTAGTGATTTGATGGTTTTTTCTAATTCCTGAAAATTTTTGTTTTCTTCTTTCTTTTTATGTGATGAGAAAGAAATTATTTTACCTCTCATCACAGCTTTACCTGCTTCCCATAGAACAGAAGCAGATATTCCGGGAGTGTCATTAAAGTCTAAATATGAAGTCCACTCTTTTTTAAAATATTTAATAAAGTCTTCATCTTTAAGTAGCGATATATTAAATCTCCAGTTTTTACTTGGCGTAGTATTATTCTTGTGCATTAGTGTTAAAGATACAGGACCATGATCGCTGACAGCTATAGGATGAATCTCAGTGTCTGAAATGTCACACAGCAGTGAGCTGCTGACCAGAAAATAATCCAGACGAGAGTAGGAGTGATGGACATGTGAGAAAAAAGTATATTCCTTACTGGTGGGGTGAAGGGAGCGCCATGCATCACGAAGGCCAAAGTCGCTCATATACTGTTTGATTATATTTGTGGACTGCCAATTATGCTGAGTTCCTGTTGTGTTGAGCCTATCCATGTCTTCATTTACTCCAAGGTTGAAGTCACCGCCAAGAATGAGTGTGCAATCGAGGTGTTCAGAGAGTGCACTAAAAAATCCGTGGAAGAATGAGGGTTCATCAACATTTGGACCATATATACTTACAATACATAGTTTTTTGTTCAATATTGATAGTTTAATAATTAGAAATCTACCCTCTGGATCTATAACTGTATCGAGTACTGTAAAATTAACATTTTTATGTATTAAAATTGCTACTCCCCGTTGTCTAGAATTATAACAGGCTGCAAACATGTTTGACCAAAAATCAATATTAACATAGCCAAGCCATTCTCTCACACATTCAGAAATGAGACTTAAAGTTGTGTTTAGTAAAAACTCACATGTTACAGGCACACAGCAGTGCTGCAGCATGTCTGTTTAATACTGATAAACATGTGCTCACATGGATCATGTCACTGTGTCAGTTATAGCAGAGAACAGCTTTTACACAGGACTGACAGCACAATCAATGCGTCTCTGACCTCATCCAGGGGAATGTTAGGTCATTGTATTAGGTTAAAATATTAAGTTTACAGCCAGCTGATTATTTCTGTGTGACACTGGCTGACAGTGAGTCAGTACTCTGTGTAGAAAGATGCTTGCTGATGATGTGATAGAATAGCCTTTATTGTCATTGTACAGAGTACAACGAAATTGGAGTGCCACTCCCTTGGTGCAAGTT
>NC_140564.1:1338952-1381452 GCF_057381845.1 Rhamphochromis longiceps
TGTTTGAAGTTTTTCATTGTCAAACAGGAGAGAATAACACCATATTATTTGTGTGTTACTGTTGTGTATACTGTGCATCACTAACAGTGAGTAGTACTTTTAGGACAGTAGCTTTAACATGATTGTTTATTTTGTAGCTCCGTTTACACATCTTTGATGTTTCCTCATTTCCACACAAAGCTGAAGCTGTGATTGAAACGTTTCAGACAGCTTCCTGACAGGTAGCATGTTAGTCCAACTGCTGAGGTTTTCCACACTGGGCCAGGACGGTCTGGAAGCTTTTGTCCCTTAATAAATTTCCAGGTCTCTCTTGGAAATGAGATTTTTAATCTCAATGAGATTTTTTACCTGGATAAATAAAGGATTAATAATAATAATAAAAATCACTTTATTGTTATCTAATGTTAACAATAGTTTGATGATCTGAAACATTTAAGAGACAAAGATGCAGAAAAAAACATCTCGGGGTCAAAGGCTTCTTCCTAACAGCAGAGCGCTCTGTATGTCAGCGGTGAGCAGCAGATATTTGAAGATCAGACGTCTTGACAGAGAATAACAGTGGATAAAGGCGATAGAGGCACACAGGTGATCAGAACTCTTTATGGGAATCATTGTTATGGCCCCTGGCCTCATGTGGGCCCACCTTCCTGTATGGAAATTCAAGCGTGCCAGGACTCACAGGTGATTGGCTGGTCAGGGACCGATGCCCACAATCATAATCAGCAATCACAAGCATCAAAAACAAGATCAGAACCTAAAAGGAGTCAAAGAAGTGATTTGCAGCAAAAACAGAAAAAGATATTGAGACAAACAAAAAGTGATGACACAAAAGAAATGTGTTAGACTGAGTGTCTCTGAACATCTGGCACAGCTGCTGTAGACAGCAGTGTTGCACCTTCCTCAGTCTGGCTGCAACACAGCAGAGCTACACAACAAACAGGGAACTTTTTTAATATTCTTTAAAGCAAAGCAAAAGAAAACACACAAAGCTGAATCACTGACACGGTCTGTACTTCAGATGTGATGGCAGAGTTGAGTTTGTGTCCTCTGCTTCCTCGGACATATCAGGTCAGCTAAATGAGAAAATGTGTCCGTGGTGGCGAAAACAGCTTTACAGCATTTTTGTATGTGACACCACAGAGCAGAAAACTTTAAGCAACAATGTTACTACCTGTGCTTCTTTAATATTATTCATTCTTTTAACAAAATCTGGTAAAAAAAAAAGTGTTTGCCACACATGTGATGTATGAGTGAATAAATCTGTTTATATATTCACCAGTGTTACAGCATCATCCACCTCTTTACAAAGACACAACTATGAAGAGCAGACACACAGTGAAGACACTACAGAGTGGACACTGGCAGCGTGTTGTCCACGTGTGGTTATTACACAGATGATGGTCAGTGCCTTGTGGACACAGAGGCTTTCAAACAGAGGCACAGACACAGACACACACACACACTGCAGCCCTTCTAACAATCCAGGACAACTGCACTATGTCCATTTACTCATGACTGTGCTAAATGAACAGTGAAGCCCACTGCGGTATAATATTAGTTGTGGAGATGACGCTTATGAAGCATGTTTGTAAAGGATTAAAGGAGGGAGCACACGGGAGAAGCTGCTCACCAAATTGTATTATAATAAACTATTGTGTGTGTGTGTGTGAGCGAGTGTGTGTGTGTGTGTGTGTGTTCATCTTGCTAATACTGCCTGCACTCCTTTGTGTCACCCCAGAAAAGCTGGAAGAAGTGATGGTGAGAGGAGGCCTGTGCTTCCCATATGGAAAAGATATTTATAACTCTTATAAAGTTTGTATCTGTCTGTGTGAAACTTGTATGAAAAGCACTCAAGAGTGAAAACAGATATAAGATCCCTTGAAAAATTATATAAATGAAACTTGTATGTTTTGGATACTTACTAAAACAGTATATGAAAGTAATGAGAAAGTGGCCACTTTCATGAGTAAATCATATAAGCCTGATATATGATTCACTATATGAAGTAGGCCACATCTGATGCAAGTCTTTCATAAGTTTTTACTATTTCTTTTCCATATGGAATTACATAACTGTACATTACATTCAGACCTCTGTCACACAGGTCTACAGACCAGCTGGTGACCTCCTGGTGACCTCCTGCTGTAACCAGGAAGCACTAAAGACTATAACTGAAACCTGCATGTTCACTGCCTCTGCATAAAGGACTCACTAAAGACACTTAACCATCTCACAAACTAGTTTGTTTATTAATAATAAACACAGTATTCCTTAATCTTACTCAGTCCATGTTTTCTAATCACTGCAAAAATGTTAGCATCAATCACACCTCAGTGCAGCCTGTCACTTTTGTACACCACCACATATATGTGCACACATACAACACTGAGTGTCCCCTTCTGTGGAGTCCCCCAGGGCTCCGCCCTTGGACACCTTCTATTGTCTTTATATATGTGACCTGTTTTCAGTGACTCTTCTAACTATGCAAATGATGCCCAGCTGTACTTTTCTGTTCAAGGAAAACAACCTGAACAGCCATTACGAACTGGATGTATTCAGATTTTACAGCACAACCTTACACCCTAAAGCCATCATGCTGATGAGGTTATAGCAACTAAATTGGTAACAGCCTAACAGGTCAGCTGTGGTTTGTTTTAAGCTAATTTCTATAGGTTCTTTTCCCCTTTGTCTCTCATTATTTTGGACCACAGTTGATCTCTATTTGTGCAAAATGAAAGTGACCGTGTGGATGATTATGTATGTTGGAACAGGTACACTTATCTTTAATGTGTGGCTTTTATTCAAACTATGTGGCAGTTTGTAACTTTGTGTTTTGAAAAATTCTATTCATGATCATGGTGTTAACAACAATCAGCAATTAGCCTCCAAGGTTTCAGGGCTGTATCTTAAACACGAGCCAGCAGAACAATGAGAGGCTGTCACAAATTCTGCTGAAAGCAAAAAGAAGTGAAAGGAGGAAGGAGGAATTTATTTCATCGATGCTTCTTAGGAGAAAAAAGGAAACTTTTTAAAAACTATCCATTTTGTGCTGCTGTCTGTGATTTATAGTAACTATGACTGAGTGAAAATCAGAAATAACGGCTTTAAGGAAGGTTATAGGTCATTTTAGTGGCTCCTTAAACAAAACCTGTTCTAAAGCCTCTCTAAAGTATAACAGTGGTCAGCCTGAGACACACAGTTTTATATAAAAGACTGATGTAAAGTGGACTACACTTTCATCAGTGTTTCTCAAAGTCAGTGTGAAGCATTTCAAAAACAGTCTGCAGCAGGCCCTTTGTCACACGTCTTTAATACGTGCCATATAACCGTAGTCAAAATAAATGGAAACATCGGAAAGCTGCTGACGAACAAAATAATAATCATATAGAAATTACAATATTTAAAGTTGAGTATAAAATTACTATATGTGGTACATAATGGGATATTATGCAAACCCACATATAATATTACTTATAAATGGTCATAGACAATGCATGCAGGTTCAGCCGTTTACTGCCAGCTGTGCACATGTCAGTGCTGCTCTTACATTGAGCTGCTCTCAGAAAACGCCTGTCAGCATGTTTCTGTGCTGTCGCTTGCTCTTTACTCTTCGCCTCATAAACAAAGGTGCAGAACAGAGTAGACTCCTGCTCTCGCTCTAAAATAAAGCATGAATTAACCCTGCAGAGTAGAAGTGGATCTAAGCCCAGCTCAAAGGAAATGTACAGCGCAGGGTTGGACCACGCTTTGTCCCAAACGCCTTCGACCCACAGTAAAGCGAAAGGGATCAAAGTGGGGACGAGCAGCAGAAGATGGGTTTAAAGATGTGATCTCAGGTCCTCATTTCACTGTGTAGCACTCCAGCAGGCTTCCCTCTCTCTCTAACCCATGCAGCGCGCTGCTCGGCACACTCAATTATTTATTAGCTTACAGACGCACTGAGAGCAGTGAAGGGAGGAGGCAGCTGCACATCTCCCCTCTGCTTTAGACTGTTGCTCTCATCTTTCCATCCTCTGCTCTTCAAAAGTCACTATCCCTCCATCTGCATTGTTCTATGTAAAACATGAATAATTAACACTAATGAATCAGTGGTGCAAGCAAGAAGCCAAAGCAGCCTGGTCATTACCTTCGTCTTTCTTTCCCTTCTATTTCTCTAATAAGCACCTGGCTGCTGACTGACCCTCCAGCTGCTTCTTTTCTCTTTTCCATGAACCTTTTCATCAGTTCTGGATACTTGCTTTGTTTCCACTCTTCCAGCCTCTGATCGTTTCTCACATCCCTCACACCGGAGGTCTTTGTTCCCGCCTGTACTCTCCGGAGGGACAGATGGAGGAACTCTGTTACTGTTGTCATACTGGCATCAAGAAGATCACTGCAACCTCAGCACTGCGAGTGTGTGTATGTGTGAAACTACTGCAGTGTAGCTGGTTTGGAATATATTGTATTCAAAGTTGTTTAATGACACACTTGCAGCCATCTTTTGGTAAGCAGGTGTGCAGACAAGCAGGTGTGCTTGATAAACCTGCAGATCTGTGCACCATCATCAGTGATGACACTTTTGTGCATGTATGTGTCCACATGTGTAGCATGTTTGTGTCTGAGAGCAACAGGAGGAGAGTTGGTAGGCAGAGAGGATAAAGAGGAATAGCTGATGTCGACTGGACTGGTTGCTACACAGGCCCCACCCACAACCCCTTTGCTTCATGTGTTCACACAGTCTCCACTTTTCTGTGGCTCAGCAGAGAGAGGACAGACGGAGACAAAGACCAACAATAAGGACAGCATCACATCAGCACACCTCCGTCATGCGACTCTTTCTCACTTTATATCTTGTTAGATGGAAACAGTTTGCAGCTGATCGCACTTGTTTCAAATCACAACTCTTAAAATAATGACTTTGTAACAAACCCAGTAGTTTCACACTAAACTAAGCCTGAGGGGGAGGGATGTCCAATGTTGAGTTTAAAGTTAAACCTTAAAAAATGCTTTAGAGGAACTCGTGTACATGTATTGGATCAATACGAGGCTCGTTTTTAAAATATACACGCCAACCATCAAACCAATCAGACGATCGAGCTGCTGGTTCTCCCAGAGCCTCCTGTAGGTCTGCAGTGCAACAAGCTTCTTCAGGCGAAGGTCAGTACACGCTGCACTGCTGTGCTTCCAGCTCCGTCCGGAACGTCAATAAAAAGCCGGCTTTACACACTTTCAGCCAAAACTCCTCGACCTCCTGTATGGGCCCAGCTCCCATGACAGGCACTGCGCAAACACAGACTCACACTCATACAGTGTGATGGAGCAGCTTATCCACATAATGTTTAACCCAGAAAATGGCACATAGCTGAACCATGCCTCCAGATGAATAACACAGGTGCACTTTGAAATATTCTCAGTATGACTTTCTGCGCACATTTTTTATGAAATAACAGAAAAGGGTAAACAGACTGCAAAGTCAAGCAGGTGATCATTAGCCTGGGAGAAACATTCTTGTACCTGCCTACATTAATTGCTTTCCAACTCACTGGTGACTCTGCAGTGTTTGGTTGGCTGTCAACATGCAGCAAGAAGGTTGTAGGTTTGAACCTCTGTGTGGGATTCATACGTCCTCCCTGTACCTGCACAGGTTTCCTTACAGTCCTCCCTCCATCCATAGATATTTATATGGGGCTATGTGAGTCAGATAAAAGCTCAAAGTGTTTGGGTAAAGGGTGCAAGTAATGCAAAAAGCTCTGAGTGGTCAGCAAGACTAGAAAAGTGCTACATAATGTCCATTTCTGTTCAAAGGGACAGTGCTACAGTGTTACAGTGCTACAGTGTTACAGTGTTACAGTGAACTAAAGGGAATAAGGAAAGCTGAGATGAGAGGCACAGTCTGTAAACTGTCACCAATGAAAGAAGAATGCAGTTTTTTTGCACTCATGTCATGTAATGTTGTCATTTTAAAAAGCAGTTGGCCATTGCTATCTTCTACTTCTGTGACATGTTTTTAATTTGCTTGTTGATTTTGTCCTGAAGTTACAAACTAACAGCAACAAATCAAAGTAAACCCTCACAGTTTGGGGACAAGTCTCCTCTGACAGACTCAAACTGTGAATCCAGCCTGGCAGCAGTAATAACAATAGTTGTGATTGGTCCTGCTCATCATATCAGTGATGCAAGTGTGCAGTAATCCACTACTGTGTACTCACAGAGTAGTCTGCAGACCTACTAATTCACCTCAAAGCAGACGTATACATGAAGAGCAACACTGTAACCTCACTGCTAATAACTGCAAAGCTTCACATTATCTCTGACAGGAAGAGAGAGCTGAGCTCTGTGGGCCAAGATGACAAAAACACATCAGCTCCCACACACACCCAGAAACTCAACACCACACGTTTTATGTCAGCACAAAAAGGATTCTCAGTCATTGTGTGTGTGTGTGTGTGTGTGTGTGTGTGTGTGTGTGTGTGTGTGTGTGTGTGTGTGTGTGTGTGGGGTCCCTCAGTAATGCTCAGGAGCCCTCACAGGGCCTAAGTACTCACCCAGAAATACATCATCATCTTCGCTGAGAGGGGATGAGAGAGGTTAGAAGATGAAGATGCACAAGGAAACCAGAGAGACCAGCGCTCTTCCTCTTTTTCTCTCTGTGTCTTGTGTGTTCGAGTGTTTTCAGTGTCTGCGCTGTTCTTCGTCGTCACTCAGTTTGTTTTTGCTGTTTGCTAAGTGTTCGCTGATGGCCTCTGTGTTTGCAGCAGTTAAAATCCTTTTCATGTGTTCCTCTGGCCCTGAACACAGTGGGTCTTCCTCTCTCTTGCTGCCTCTTTTTGCTTCTTAAAATTGCTGCAGAGCTTCTCCTCCCCCTGAACCTTTCCAAAAGTCCCCCTTTGCTTCTTTGCCGTAGGGAGAAGGAAAGAGAGAAATAGTGCTAAGAAGGAGAGAGTACTGTGAGACGCCGTTACTCTACACTCTGTTATTTATTCTTCCTTTCACTTCTTTTCCGCCTGTCTCTTCTTCCTCTCCTTGTCCAACTTGAGCTTTCACTCAGTGCTCAGCTCTTCCTGCCTCCATCTTTCCCTGCGTTTCGCCGATGTTAACTATTCTCGTGTTCCACTTACACACAGTCAAACCTGCCTCCTCTCAGTCTGAACACACGCTCGCCTCTTTTCTTCAAATGTCATTCCCAGTAGTTCCAGCTCAGCAGCTCTGCTCTAAGGGAACACCAGTCTGAGAGCCACTTTCTTTAACAGCGTTGGCGGGTGAAAAGCACTGGAACGAGTCGGGCTGGGAAAACCTGGAAGTCACCACGCTGTACAGCAGCGCAGAAGCTTTCAAGCAGGGAGGAAAAAAGGAAGAGAGAAAGAAGGAGAGCAGCTAAGAGGAGGGAGAAAGAGATGAACTGTGAAGGGACTGCTGTGGCAGATACACGCTGGGAGGTGGTGGATGGCGAGATGCTGCGTGGAAGTTGTGGGATAGCCGACGGACGTGCCGGAGCACAAATGACAAGGAAAGATGAGATTAGAAAGAAAGAAAAGGCAAAGATGCAAAGAGCTGTGAGGGAGGAAGACGGAGCAGCTTGGCAGCGTTTCCCTTTACGCGAAAGAGCCAGAGATAGCAGCTGGTTTTATTAAGGAGCACTGGGGAGGAAGAGGACGGGAGGTTCATCCATGATGTGTGTGGGGGGTCAGAGGCAAGACAGCCGTCACACAAGCTTAGAAGAAGAACCAGCATGAAGTGGAGCTGCTTCCTCTGCTTGTTGTTCTGTTGTTGCTTCTGTTTCTAGCGCTAACACGCTAACATGCCTCTGTGAATAGATGTGTGTGTGTGTGTGTGTGTGTGTGTGTGTGTGTGTGTGTGTGTGTGTGTGTGTGTGTGTGTGTGTGTGTGTGTGTGTGTGTGTGTGTGTGCACTTGCTGGCTTGGCTGAGCTGGGATTACTGCAGGCTGCATGCTGAAGCCGGGTGTTGCTGGATGTTTGCACCTTTGTAAAATCAGCTCATGTCACACACACCTGTGTCAGAATAATGCTGACTTTGCATCTGTATCATTCTGATATGTATTTTGTGTGTGTGTGTGTTAGACTGGGAAAGACAGGCAGAGCAGCAGAGAGTGTGTGAGGGTGGGCAGGGCTAGATGTAGCCTGCCTCAGCACATTTCCCCCACCAACTCCCCCCCCCACACCACCACCAGTAAAGTCAATACACTTCTGAGGAAAGCACCATTTTAACCACCTACTGCCTGCAATGCTGCACTGCACACACGGCGAGCACCGGAAAGCTCTGCTTTCCTTCAGGCACAATGAGTGGGCTTCAGCCCGACGTCCCCTCAGCACAAAGTGTGTGTGATGTGTGACTGCGTCACTGTGCTAACAGCACAGGTAATATTCACAGCGCCCTGCCTCCTGCACCTCTCTGCACTGTGACTGAACTCAAACTGCCCCTCACACTTTCAGACCGAGAAACAGGAAAAAGGCTGCTTATGAATTATCCTCCTGTTATCACGACATATTAAAAAGAAAACAGCGACAACATTCACACCTAAGATAGACGTTACTGCAGGTTTCCATTACATACAGCTTTGCAACAATATGTTATATGGATGTTTAAAAATGAACAAAGACGAGTTTTGTATCAGAAAATGAAACGTTTCAATAATTTAAATCACAAATTCAGAAGTAAATGCAGGTGTGTAGGTTCAGCGCCCCATACAGTTATTAGCAATAACTGTATGGGGCGCTGCAGGGGTCTCAAACTGAAATGAGCTGAGGGACACTTTAGTGTTCAAGTAGTACAAAACAAACAAGAAAACTCCCACAAACATTTCTGAAAATGTTGTGTTTGTTTTTTAAAATTTCAAATACTTTATAACAAGACAAAACTACAAACATGAACGCAGGTTTGATCTAACTGTATCTCCTCTCTGTCTGTCACACACGTGGCAGCACTGCTGCTGTCATTGTGTTTGTATTTAACAACATACAAATGCAAGTGACACATGAGTTTGTGAGTCTGTCACTGAGCTAACAGCCTCAGCATGTTTGTGCTCTCTGCTCATGTTGCCTTCATATTAAATCATTTAAGAACTCATTTGAACATTGCCCTCAACAACAAACAAATCCTCCCTAACAGCAACAGTCACGTCAAGCTGCATTAGACTTCACATCAATGTAGGGGTGACGCAGGCCGCGAATGGCCCCCGGGCCGCGAGCTTGAGACCCCTGATACAAACTAAAATGTTACCAATATGTTCAGAGAGATGATTTATGCACATTAGCTATTCTTCTCTCACTTCAAATGCAGCAGAGATTATTTCTGCGTCACACACGTTCGGTCCATATTCTTGTATGAAGTACTTTCAGCGTCGCTTTGCTTCCCATGTTTTTTTTATCCTGCCAAATTGTCCAAATCCTTTTATTATCAATCAAACGTTCCCACATTTAAAAATAAGACATTTCTATATTTACAGTAAATAAACGAGTGCTTCACCTCAACCGTCCATGAAGTCTTTATGATGAAAGTGCTGAGATGTGTCATAACGAGTGTACTTATACTCACACATAAAAAGCTATTTGTCCTAATACTTTGCTTTAAATGAGGCTGTTTGCACATCTGTACACATGACAGGTGTGTCAGTGCAAACTGACTGACAGCCACGACACCAGCTGCCTTCTTTTGCTTTTCTCCAGTAATACCATTCAAAAAACATCTTCCATTAACATTCTTCCTACTTGCCATACTTGAGATGCTGGATTTTAGAAACTCTATTTCCTGCTGGGACAGTGTGCAGGAACATCTCTGCTGCATATGGACAGACGAGCACCTGCTGGCCAACCAAGCACATACAGTGGGGCAAAAAAGTATTTAGTCAGCCACCGATTGTGCAAGTTCCCCCACTTAAAATGATGACAGAGGTCAGTAATTTGCACCAGAGGTACACTTCAACTGTGAGAGACAGAATGTGAAAAAAAAATCCATGAATCCACATGGTAGGATTTGTAAAGAATTTATTGGTAAATCAGGGTGGAAAATAAGTATTTGGTCACCTCAAACAAGGAAAATCTCTGGCTCTCACAGACCTGTAACGTCTTCTGTAAGAAGCTTTTCTGTCCCCCACTCGTTACCTGTATGAATGGCACCTGTTTGAACTCATCATCTGTATAAAAGACACCTGTCCACAGCCTCAAACAGTCAGACTCCAAACTCCGCCATGGCCAAGACCAAAGAGCTTTCGAAGGACACCAGGAAAAGTATTGTAGACCTGCACCAGACTGGGAAGAGTGAATCTACAATAGGCAAGCAGCTTGGTGTGAAAAAATCAACTGTGGGAGCAATCATCAGAAAATGGAAGACATACAAGACCACTGATAATCTCCCTCGATCTGGGGCTCCACGCAAGATCTCATCCCGTGGGGTCAAAATGATCATGAGAACGGTGAGCAAAGATCCCAGAACCACACGGGGGGACCTGGTGAATGACCTGCAGAGAGCTGGGACCAAAGTAACAAAGGTCACCATCAGTAACACACTACAACGGCAGGGAATCAAATCCCGCAGTGCCAGACGTGTTCCGCTGCTGAAGCCAGTGCATGTCCAGGCCCGTCTGAAGTTTGCCAGAGAGCACATGGATGATACAGCAGAGGATTGGGAGAATGTCATGTGGTCAGATGAAACCAAAGTAGAACTTTTTGGTATAAACTCAACTCGTCGTGTTTGGAGGAAGAAGAATACTGAGTTGCATCCCAAGAACACCATACCTACTGTGAAGCATGGGGGTGGAAACATCATGCTATGGGGCTGTTTTTCTGCCAAGGGGACAGGACGACTGATCCGTGTTAAGGACAGAATGAATGGGGCCATGTATCGTGAGATTTTGAGCCGAAACCTCCTTCCATCAGTGAGAACTTTGAAGATGAGACGAGGCTGGGTCTTCCAACATGACAATGATCCAAAACACGGGCAACAAAGGAGTGGCTCCGTAAGAAGCATTTGAAAGTCCTGGAGTGGCCTAGCCAGTCTCCAGACCTCAACCCCATAGAAAATCTGTGGCGGGAGTTGAAAGTCCGTGTTGCTCGGCGACAGCCCCAAAACATCACTGCTCTCGAGAAGATCTGCATGGAGGAATGGGCCAAAATACCAGCTACTGTGTGTGCAAACCTGGTAAAGACCTATAGTAAACGTTTGACCTCTGTTATTGCCAACAAAGGTTAAGTTACAAAGTATTGAGGGTGGAAAATAAGTATTTGGTCAATAACAAGAATACAACTGATTTACCAATAAATTCTTTGCAAATCCTACCATGTGGATTCATGGATTTTTTTTTTTCACATTCTGTCTCTCACAGTTGAAGTGTACCTCTGGTGCAAATTACTGACCTCTGTCATCATTTTAAGTGGGGGAACTTGCACAATCGGTGGCTGACTAAATACTTTTTTGCCCCACTGTATAGAGGTGTTTGACAAGAAAGTCTGCAGAGTACCAGAGAAGCACAACTCAGAGTAGAGCTGGTTAAGGTGGTGATCGGGTTAATATCAAAGTTTGTATTTAGGAAGTCCGTGAAATGTTTGACGGATATGAAAGCAGTTTGACTCAACACTCCAGCTGACACAGAGGTCATCCAGGCGACTGTGGACCATGGGGTGAGTAACCACGACCACCTCTGCACCACATCCGTCTAACATCTGTTTCAGCTCAGCTGAACATGTTTTTTAATCTGTATTTGTGACTGATTTCAAAAACGGGAGATTTAAAATATAATCATATGAAACAGATGTTATTGCTCACAGTCAATAACATGATATTATTATAAAATGTGTTAGATTTGTATTGTTGATTGTCATTTATGCTTAGAAATATTTACTTATATATGCTTAGAGTTTTGTAATTAGTTGTAGATTGGTAGAGGTTTTGATCCTTGATAGTCTGCAAACTTTGTGTGTATTAGACAGCACTTTGGGAGCATGAGAGGTCATACCGTGTCTTATTATTTTATGGTAGGATTAACGTAGTTGCGTCTGTTCGAGTCTAAGTGCTCTTTGTTTAGATGAACTGCAGGACTTCCTCACCGTGTTATCTAGGATGAACCATCTAGGGTGAGGGGGAGGCTACCCTCTTCCTGACCAACGATGTTTGACCCTTTGATCAGCAGTCCACACACACACACACACACACACACACACACACACACACACACACACACACACACACACACACACACACACACAAGGTACTCTTTGTGTGTATGTAGACGTCATATGTTAATGAACCTATGCATATTCATGTAACCTCAATAAAAGAACAGTGGTACGGGAGAACGGACGAGAGCAACTGGGGTCAAGCGAAGGAACGGTGCCTGTCCGGTTCTCTCCCGTGCACGAGAAACATGAAGAAGCTTGCCTACTTGTGTCTTGCTTTGCAGTGTAATTATATTGCCTTCAACGTTCCAGCGGATGGGTTCAAGCTACAAACCTATCAAAATGTATAATAGAATTTGTTTTTATTGAAACAGTAAGACATTTGAAGTCAAACGAGTGTGTGTCTTAGAGCCTGTAATCCTGGAGCCTCCTCGTCCTGCTCGGAGTTCTAGTTTCAGGCTGCCTGCAGATGTCTGTCTAACCCACAGACTGACGTGTTGCCAGCTGCAGACACACAGGTATCTTTTACCTGGAAGAACTCAGCAGGTGACTTTGGCTCCACTACTGTTTGCTCTTTTTTCTGACTCTGACTGTGAATGCTGTCACAGCATTACATTAGTAAGAATGCTGTAGATTCTGTTGTTTCTTTGAGGTTATTTAATAGGTGAAAAACAACGTTGTACTAATAAATATACACTGGTTACTGTGTAACGACATTTTCCAACAAACTGATGTGTTCTCAAAAACTTCCATCAAAAACACAGAGGAGCTGGCAGAGGTTTGTGGAAGCTACCATGCTGCATCACCATCCTGAATATAGTGGCCACTCATGTTTTATGTCTCCAGAGATCTTTACCAAAGAAGGGAAACTGCAGTGGTCACAACATGACCAGCGTGTGGATAAAGTGACGTCCTCTTCCTTCTCATCTCAAGCCTCGTCTCTGACTCAGGTCTCTGACACACAAAAACCTGCATAAACATGATCGCGGTTACTTCTCGTCAGCAGAGTAGACGTGGGAAGCGTGACCTCCTGACTTGAGGAGCTGGCTAAAAGCTAACATTACTTAAGCTAACGTTAGGCCTGTGTTATATTTGCACATGAGAGTTTCTTAGCTAAGACTACAACAACATTTATTTGAATTCAAATTTTAGGATCCGACATTCATGAATAATCTCTGGAATGATGCTACATTCCACAGATTATTCAGGAACTTTACTTCAGATTGGAGTTCTTATGTTGTACATCATCTTTTGCAGTAGTGATGGGATTTTCGGCTCCCAAATGGCTCTTCAGGTTGTTTTGTTGCTTTAATTAATTTATTATTAACAACAATATAAAATTATGCACAAAACGAATTACTAATGTAAAAAAACAACAACATGGTTTTATTTATATGTGTTTATATGCGGTGGCCCCTAGAGGCAAAACACGTACAAACTCCAAAACACATTTCTAGCATTAACTGAACTTCCAAAACAGAGCTACTAGATCACTTAAATTACACAATTGAAAGCATGTGTGTATTGTTTGTGTATTTCTACACAAGCACTCATATATTCAAATAATAAAAAAAAAAAAGTTAATTTACCTGTTACTACCACACACCAAATCCGGTCATTGGTACTTCCTGGCTTGTGTAGCCACCAGGTAACAAAAGCTCAACACTGCCCCCTAGCGTCCTGGAGCACTTCTGTTGTGTTTTTACATTTTTTGAAGTTTGTACGTGCTTTGTCTGTAGGGGCCATCGTAAATATACTTTTATTTATTCACTGCACATAAAATGTAATAAATAAATCATATAATTGGATCAAGGACACATCTAAAACCTGCAGGACACCGGCCCTCGATGCCTGGAGTTCGATGCCTGTGTCTTAAATAATCAGGCCCCATCTTATCTTAATGACCTTGTAGTACCATATCACCCTATTAGAGCACTTCGCTCTCGCTCTGCAGGCCTACTTGTTGTTCCTAGAGTATTTAAAAGTAGAATGGGAGGCAGAGCCTTCAGTTTTCAGGCCCCTCTTCTGTGGAACCAGCTTCCAGTTTGGATTCAGGAGACAGACACTATCTCTACTTTCAAGATTAGGCTTCAAACTTTCCTTTTTGCTAAAGCATATAGTTAGGGCTGGACCAGGTGACCCTGAATCCTCCCTTAGTTATGCTGCAATAGACATAGGCTGCCGGGGATTCCCATGATGCATTGAGTTTTTCCTTTCCAGTCACCTTTCTCACTCACTATGTGTTAACAGACCTCTCTGCATTGAATCATATCTGTAATTAATCTCTGTCTCTCTTCCACAGCATGTCTTTATCCTGTCTTCCTTCTCTCACCCCAACCAATCACAGCAGATGGCCCCACCCCTCCCTGAGCCTGGTTCTGCCGGAGGTTTCTTCCTGTTAAAAAGGAGTTTTTCCTTCCCACTGTCGCCAAAGTGCTACAAGCAGTCGGCTACAAGCTAAGGTAAGCTAGTGAATCCATAAGCACACAGTAAATGAAAATGAAAAGTGTGTGACATGCTGGCAACAAATAACAACAAATAACTCTCAATCATGTTCTAACTATATCATGTACAGATGGTTACTATTAGGGCTGGGCGATATGGCCTAAAATCCATATTGCGATATAATTTGAAGCATGTGCGGTAACGATATATATCGCGATATATTATTTTCTTCTGTATAACGTATTTTCCGCACTATAAGGACTTAAAATCCTTTAATTTTCTCAAAAATCAAAAGTGTGCCTTATGTATGAATTCTGGTTGTGCTTACTGACCTCGAACCGATTTTGGCTGCAGAAATCTGTTAAAAATTTTTTGATGGATTGTCAGAGCATTACGGCTATCGTAGTGAGGAGCTTCGCGGAGTAATCCGGTCCAAAACTCCGTCCGCTTCAGGTCCCAAAGTCAAACAAACACTGAGAGAAATGAGAATCATTTCTCCTCTCATCCGTTCGTATGGATTTCAAGCACCCGTAAGAACCCTGAAAATCATCAGCGTTGCTGCTTTAGCAGGTGTAACAATTAAGTTTAACATCCAGGCATCCATGGAAACAGAATTTATTAAATTTAACAAGAAAAGAAAGTGTACTTTCTTGATCCCCACGGGAAAATTCCTCTCTGCATTTAATCCATTCACGCAGTGAAGCAGTGGGCAGCCATTGGGCGCCCAGGGAGCAGTGTGTGGGGATGGCACCTTGCTTAGGGGTACCTCAGGGTAGCTGTTCAGGGGAATCGAACCCCCGACCTTCCGATCATGGGGCCACCACTCTACCTACTGAGCTATTCCTGCCCTTAGCTCGCTAGTTTCCACCTAAACATTTCATACCATGTTCTGACTGCCCTCAGGGGCAGGGATAGCATCTAGGGGATGGGCCAGGACAGAGCTGGCCCTCTTTACCCGTCTGTTAAGTCATTTCCTACCCTTCTATGTGCTGCTACCTCCCCAGGACACAACTGCAAAAGCCGTCTCGACGACATAAAAGGTCCTCAGTAATTTCCCACACACCTCCAAAAGACCTTGAGCTGTGTAGCAGGTGGAGCTGACTTGAGACAACAAATTAATAAACAAGCTCAATCCAAAGAAAAGCTCCTGAAGGCCATGGAGCACCACACAGGCTCATCAAATGTCAACAACTGAGTGAAATCAAGGAGTGAGCTGTGTGTCTGTGTGTGTGTGTGTCTGTGTGTGTAATTATGTTAGAGGTTTTACAGCTGCTATGTAGTGAGTACATTTCGACACGTGGACTTCAAGTACAGATTCAAATAAGCAGGAGCAGCTCACAGTAAACAGGAAGAAGAAGAAAGATTAAACAGGAAGAGAAAAAAAAACTGACCAGTCTGGTGATGACGGGAAGCCCAAAGTGCCACAAGTGCTCGTTGAGTAGATCGCTGTACACCACGTTACCAAACAAAGCAATGGTTCCTGGTTTGCACAGACCACTTCCTGGCTTGGTTTCTGCAAAAGTGAAAGTCATTTCTTCTTATTCACGATATAAAGTCACTGATAACAATAATACTTAATGTGTTTCAAACAGTAAGAGGCTGGTAATAAAACAATCCCGAGA
Organism: Rhamphochromis longiceps; assembly: GCF_057381845.1. Lineage (NCBI taxonomy): Eukaryota > Metazoa > Chordata > Actinopteri > Cichliformes > Cichlidae > Rhamphochromis > Rhamphochromis longiceps. The sequence continues at coordinate 1,355,128 of NC_140564.1, forward strand.
CAGTATCCACATGTTTCCTGTTGTCTGTACCCCTCTACTCCTTCTTTACATCAGTCAGATCCAGCTCCTCCCCCTCTTGGACAACATGTGTCCATGCCATGTAATATGTGCCATACTGTTATTTTAAAGCATTTACAAACAAACTGCGTAAACAAACAAACAAACAAACAAACAAACAGAGCCAAAACAATAGTGTCTGCTAAATGCCAGGTTAGTCACAAACAGTACTTTTGTTCTTCACGTCCCATGGACTGGATTTATTTTGCGTCACTGACACCTGGATGTCTCCTGGTGAGTCCAGCCTTAGTCCGTGGGTCGTGGTGGAGATCGAGCCACTGAACTTTGCCCGTAAACAGTCGTCGCCTCCCGTCTCTTTCTGCTGCTTTGAATGAAACCTTTTCGAGTCACTCTCCTGCACTGCTGTGTGATAGTTCACCTTTCACCAACATTTAATAGGGACTTTTTAACTGACTTCTGTCTCTCGGGTGAAATTATGGTTAAATTGTTGGGACTTTAATATTCATGTTAGTTTGAAACCTCTGGTGAAGGAGATATAGTGGACTCTTAATCTATTTCAATCTGTAAGTGGTCCCACTCAGGAACGTGGGCCCACTCTGGATCCTGTTTTAGCTTCTGGTTTATCTGATGTCAATGTGAAAATTGGTGATGCAGAGTTTTCAGATCTGTCGCCTCTAGATTTTAACTGGGAGCGTCGAACTAATAAAAGCATCTGACTGGAGGAGCGCAGAGTTCGAGTGGGAGGTGCAGGCTAAGCAGATCTGAAGTGTAACCTGAAGCCAAACCATGGAGAGCTTTAAGAGCAAATATTAAAACCTTTGAAAAGAGTACGAAGAATCACCACATGAGCTACAGCTTGGGCATAAGTGGCACTATTTTTCTGAGACATAATGTTTCCTTTCATTGTTATGCAAACAACTTTCAAGTGCATTTTCCACTGAAGCACTGGTGCATCCTCTGTCCAGCCTGTCCTTGACTGCATCATTGACATCAGGAGATTGCACTAAATCGGTTGAAGTTTAATGAGAATAAGGCAGAAGTCATGATGTTTATACCCAGTTGCACTAGCAGCCCCCCTGCATCGAGCGTCCCTTTCTGGCTCCATATGAGAAATCCATTAACTTAGCTGTGAAAACGGATCCTTCTCTACAGTTTCATCCTCATGTGAGTCCTGTGGGAAAATCCTGCTTTTTCCAGTTGAAGCAACTGTCAGAGTTCAAGCCTCCTCTGTCCAAACACAACATTGAAACATTACTTAGGTCTTCTTTTACCATCTGGTCCGTGTTTGTCTTTTATATTTGGTGTTGTTGTTTTTAAAGTGCACTAGAAGTGATAAATATGGTAAAAACATTCCTCTTTCATCATTTTACACTCCAACTCCTTTACATCATAAATGTTGGTCAAACTGTTTAGCAGTGTTCTTTAGCCCTGTATGCTCATCTGCATACAGGGCTGGACTGGGACAAAAAATCAGCCTGAGCATTTTGACTAGAGACTGGCCCACCATTATAGGAAAAATCATAAAGCCTTTGAATGCAAACAAACGCTGTTGTGACAGTGATGTTCACTGTTCTGATGGTATATATGTATCAATCTATCAATAGTTTGTTGTAAGATTCAGATAATTATTTAATAAAAGTGAGACATTTTAAATGAGAATAAGAAAGTATTTCTTTGTGCCCCCCTCTCCCTGTTAATGCCCTCCCTGGCCCCCTGGCAACACTTTGCTAGACCCGCCCCTGCACAGTTACCAGCTGTCAGCTACCTAAAAAAGGATCCTGGTGTTATTTGTCTCTCAGAAACAGTTCGTAACTTCCCTTCAACTCATTCATGTCACCTAAAAGGTAAACCTGTTTCTCCATCACCTGTTCAGCTCTGATGATTCAGTAAGGACGTCTCCTGGTTTCATCTTCATGTTTCCCTCTCTCCCTCATCCACCTGCTGTCCTCCACCACTTACTAATGTTACTGAATCTGTGGAAGCTCCGTGATAGCTACCACACAAACGAATAACGAGCCTATCTAAATCCCAGTAACGATTAACGTGTTCCTGATTTCGGCATAATAACTAGTTACCGTGCTTGTTACCACAATAATAACGTAGTTACTGTATTAGTCCCTGCACTGCTGTTTAGTAAGTGAACCTCCTCTGCTGAGAGTCACTTAGCCTGTTAACTCACAATAAACAGAGCAGTGAATGGTTTGTTTAGCACCCTGGTTTGCTGTCAGTCTCCCATCAAAGAAAACAAGTTAATCCAACAGCACGTGTGCAAACAACAAAAAGAAAGCTGCTAGCCTCTCAGCTTTTGTTAACAGGACACTTCACGGCAGGCACTGCTTACAACACAATATCACATATTTGTAATCCTGTAAAGCAAAGTTGTGTCTGGTCTGGTGTCTGGTTTGCTGTCTTCGTGGGGACATCCCATTAACATAACCTAATTGTAACCCTGACACTAAAACCACATTTTGAGTCTCAAAAATGCCTTCAACCCCATGGGATTTTGGTCCCCACCAAGATAGTAAGAACCTGTACACGCAGACACACACACACACATGCACAAACACACACAAATGCACAGACACACACACACACACACACACACTGCTGAGGCTGCAGGGATCTGGATGCCAGTCCAACAACAGTACGAGTTCCTCCGTGTGTCCCTGCAGTGACTCCAGAACAAAGGCCTCCAGTGTGCGATGCAGAGTTCTGCTCTTCTCTGTGTCGAGCTGATCTGATTGAATAAAAGCTCCACGGTATCCTGTTCTGGCTCCATATAATCTTTCTATACAAGATATACTTGTTTTACTATACTCCTCATGTTTTATACATAATGTTGTGACTATATTCTGTGACCACGGTGGGCAGATAACGTCTCTCTGTAAACCCTGCTCCTTCCTGTACTGTTGTTTGCAAAGGAAAATCAAGCCTCACAGAGACAGTGGATCCCTTTGGCTGTGGGCTGTGGAGTCAGACGGCCTTTCCAACCTCTGACCTCACATCGTTGGGAGACAAGAAGACCCGAGACGTTTGGACCATCTCCACTGGAATTTTCATAAGCAGACCACATTGTCCTCGTAACAGATATGAAATAAACTGGGGGGTGTAACAGGGCGGCCCTTAGCGGCTGGAAACACAGTGAGACGGACCGAGGCAAGTGTAGTGGAACAAAGTATTTATTTGCTATACAGCTCTCCTTACAACAATTAACTTGTCGAGCTTCTTCACAGCACAAAAATCCATCCTCTAATGACAACTGGCAGCCTTAAATATGTTCAGCTATCACAGACTAAACCATTATTCCACTCTCAGGTAAATTCTTAAATCCCAAACTTCCACCACAGTATACAATATATCAATAAGAATAAATAAATACATAAATACATTTCACATTTACATATTAATAGATATTTCACACTTTAATGTTACACCAAACCCAGTATTATAAAAACCCAGAAACCAAAGCACAACAAGATTCACCACACTCTCTTTACCAATGGTCTCTCCCGGAACCTTTAAATGGTGTCTGGACCCCCGGGGAAACATTTGCCCAAACACCTTGAAGAGGACACAGGCAAGAAAGGTGAGTAATCATTAACTTACAAACACTTATTGCACCACTTTTATCCCTAGATTTCACACACACATTTGTATTAGTTTTCCTTACTGGTAAACCTTAATCACAATCTCAATCACCATTCTTCTCTCCTGACAGACAACCACCACATTCCTTGACGAGGAGCAGCTGTGCAGGATCTGAAATAAGGCTACCAACTGATTTTAAAATTCCCAATAAATAGTCAATAAATATTTAAACTTCTTGTGTGCAAATCCATGCTTAAAGTGCAATGCTCATAAAGTGCTTGATAAGGTGCTTTTAATAAAGTGAAAGGTGTGCTCTAAAGTGCTATACATATAATATGATGGTGATGGAGCACCTCTTCAACCTGAGCCTGAGGTTGGGAAGAGTCCCACAGCTCTGGAAAACCTCCTGTGTTGTACCAGTGCCAAAGACTTCACGCCCCAAGGACCTCAACAGCTACAGGCCGGTGGCTCTGACATCTCACCTGATGAAGACCCTGGAGCGGTTGGTCCTGGCTCAGCTTCGGCGCCTAATAAGCTCATCACTGGACCCACTTCAGTTTGCCTACCAGCCTGGCATTGGAGCGGATGATGCCGTCATTCACCTCCTACATCGTTCCCTCACTCACCTGGAGACCGCTGGAAGCACTGTGAGAATCATGTTCTTTGATTTCTCCAGTGCCTTCAACACCATTCTTCCCTCGGTTCTAAAGGACAAGCTGGTGAACTCTGGAGTGGACCATCACCTCACTACCTGGATCCTGGACTACCTCACCGACCGACCACAGTATGTGAGGACTCAGGGCTGTGTGTCGGACAGGGTCGTCTGCAGTACGGGGGCCCCACAGGGAACGGTTCTGGCTCCGTTCCTCTTCACCATCTACACTGCAGACTTCTCCCACAATTCCACCCAGTGCTTCCTGCAGAAGTTCTCTGATGACTCTGCAATAGTCGGCCTCATCACTGATGGGGACGACAAGGAGTACAGAGGTCTGACCCAAGACTTTGTGGACTGGTGCCAGCTGAACTACCTCCAGATCAACGCCAGTAAAACCAAGGAACTGGTGGTAGACTTCCACAGGCACAAGCATTCTCCACTGCAACCACTGAACATCCAAGGTATGGACATTGAGGCTGTGGACAGCTACAGGTACCTTGGTGTTCATCTGAACAATAGACTGGACTGGACTCATAACTCAGACGCCCTCTACAGGAAAGGGCAGAGCAGGCTGTACCTGCTGCGGAGACTCAGGTCGTTTGGGGTGGAGGGCCCACTCCTGAAGAAATTCTATGACTCTGTGGTGGCTTCTGCTATCTTTTATGGCGTGGTCTGCTGGGGCGGCAGCATCTCTGCTGGGGACAGGAAGAGACTGAACAGGGTGATCCGAAGGGCCAGCTCTGTTCTAGGATGCCCTCTGGACCCAGTGGAGGTGGTGAGTGACAGGAGAATGGTGGCTAAGCTGTCATCCCTGATGGACAACATCTCCCACCCCATGCAGCAGACTGTGACAGCACTGAGCAGCTCCTTCAGTGGGAGACTGCGGCACCCACGGTGTGGGATGGAGAGATTTCGCAGGTCTTTCCTCCCCACTGCTGTCAGACTCCATAATAAAGACTTTAACTGATCAAACACACACATCCATACATGTGCAATAACACTAAGTGCAATAATCCTTTCTGTCATCGTTGTATTTTTACTCAGTTGTATATAGTATTTGTATTTGTATTCTATTTTTATCTTATTGTATATTTATTTTATTTTATTCTACTGTATATAGTATTTTATTTTATTCTATTCTGTACAGTTGTGTACTGTATTTATTCTTATTGTATTCTAATTTTTGCCTCATAACTTTTGCACTGTCCACTTCCTGCTGTGACAAAACAAATTTCCCACGTGTGGGACTAATAAAGGTTATCTTATCTTATCTTATCTTATCTTATATAAATAAATGCAGTAAGGGAGTCCTCTTCCTTACAGGGGGAATGAGATTTGTTCAAGTCATCACAGAGCTGAGGAAACTCAGTGTTTCAAACGTGATGAATTACTTTCAAAAGAAGACTGGGAGATCCTCTCTGTATTGATTCTTCCACAAACAATGGTGCCGAGCAAAGGTGGCGAGTACAGCTGAGCTGTGTTAAAAAGTACTCCAGTAAAAGATAAAATACTTAAACAACTTCTTTACTCAAGTAAAAGTACAAAGTACACTTCTACCACCTACTACTAACTTAGTGTTATATTAATCACAATGAAGTAATATTAGTAGATAGAAAAACAAAATTATGTTAGTCTACTCTTTCATTGTGATTGAACTCTGAACCAGGTTGAAGCAGTGAAATAGAACCTGATCAGAGAGAAAGAGGGGGAATAATAAGCAGCTTTATTTTCTGTTACATTTTAAAGGCTGACTTTGCCTCCAACAGGAAAATGAGCAGGGAAGTGGCTGAAGTGGGACACAGCGCACAATAATTTCTACTGAGAGCTCCGGTCCTAGTCTACAGGCTGTGATCAGCTGGTCTCTGCTCTTTGTGGATTTAAACACCTGAATTCGAGCAGATGTTTTATAAGTTGTCCTGGTGTTTGTCCTCTGCACTGTTCATGCTGTATTTATATTAAACTGTATGAAGATGGTGAGGAGGGAAAAGCCCGTTATGTAGCCTGACCATGAGCAGCACAGCCACTGAGCACCAGCCACACACTGTTCGTTACTTTGACTCTGTGGTAAGCTGGGGCGGCTGTAGCTCAGGAGGTTGAGCAGGTCCTCTACTGGTCGAAAGGCCGGTGGTTCGATTCCCCTAGTCTGCATCTTAAAATATGTCTAAGTTGCTCCACCAGAGTGTGAATGTTAGTCAGTAAGGACTTAAAATCATAGAAGAGAGTGAATGTGGCAGGTTGTATTAACAGCTTTGAATACTGAGAGAGGAGAAGCACTGCGTAAGAATCAGTCCATTCAGCAAACCCATGACAGAGCAGCAAACCAACCTACGAGGACCTTTAATTAAAACATTTAATCCAGGTTAGTTTGCAACATGAAAACAAACCAATATCTGATTTAAAAACACGAGGACTTAAGTGTAAGCTTAAATTTACACTTTATCAAACCCCACTGAGCATGCTTTAACTCTAAGCTCTCTCCTCTCCTTCTTTCTTATCTTTCTCCATCTCTGAGTGAACTTAGCGCTCTTTCTTTTCTCTCCCTGTCAAATACAGCAGCTAGACCTTCAGCTGCAACACACTGTGAGACAAACCGCACACAAACGGTTTGTGTTTGAATTAGTGTTGAGCTGATAGAAGCGCTGAATTTGAAATGAGCTGCCACAGCGTGTTACAGCTTTATGCTCGCTTGTCTTCTGTAGTGGTAGCTTGATGCTGAACTACCACGACCGTAACTCTTCGACACCTGCATTTGTTCCAATGCTGAACACAAGACAAAAAACACAGACCCACTTCAACCTCAAAGACTACGGCAAAAAGTTTTGCCTCTTTCGTCTGTTTAATAAAAACCGGACTGTCTTTCATGTGTTACTGTTTTTAAGCTCTGTTTGATGTGTGAAGGTGAAGGCCTGCAGTGACTAAATAAAAAGTCAACCTCCTAAACTGAGAGGAGAAATGTGTAGACAAACTTCTTATTGTTAAAATGTTGTTTTTATTTACACCTACCAGCACACCTACCTGCTGTGCTGGTATGTGTAAATGGAAAAACTACTGTATCAAATGAAAACATAGGAAGAGTGAACATATTATCCAACAGCTGTCCACTTCAGTGATATGAAACATGAGGCTGCTCCTCTACATGTTTGTGGTATTGAACACGACGCCGGGAAGGACATCAAGACTTTTGTAGAAGAGAGAGATATTTACCTTACAGACACTGTCACCTAAACGACTCAATGATAAACATTCATAAAAAAACATTAAACGTATTGTTATGGATGGTGTCCACGGCCCCTCTTTGATGTGGCCCCTCACTGTGTTCACCAATTAGTATTCTCTGATTGGATAATGCTTCCTTTGTGGATGCATTCATACTATTAAAGTGGCAGCAGCCTGAACTGAAGAATTAGCTATGAATAAATGTTAGCTTGTATGATAAACTTTAAGGAATCTCAAGAAAGCCAGTATTTGTCACATGCAAGCTGCCCTGCAGCAGAATGGGGAGACAGGCCGGAGACCGGTAGTATTATTGAAAAACACTGAAATGTAAAATACAATGGTCGAGGAGGGGGAAAAGAGACCTCTACTCATGCTGGGCTCCTGTGGGGGACAGCATGAGAACAGGAAACAAATGTGCTCTTCTGCACAAAGAGCGCATAAATGTCCACATCACAACACCATGAAGCACGTCACAGGCAACAGGGGTGGGTGAGGACTGAGAAGTAAGCCGATGCAGACACAGCCATCCTGCCCTGCAGCTATGCATCCAGCGCTGGGCCCAGACTCGGCCTCGGAGATAAGCACACGAGGGCGTTTGGAACGAAGAGTCTAAACACAGTATATTCAGACCCAGCCTTGAGACCACAGCTGGCGCTGATATGGTAGCCGCATGAAATAGTGGTGGTGTTCTTGCTTTAGTGTGAACCCCTGCATGTCAATTTCACAGTCGATCTAATGTCCATCACTGGTTCCTCACCATTCCCATTGGAGAGCAGTGATCCTCTCCACGATGTTATCCAGTTTGCTCATAGAGCACGAGTGTTCACGACAGCCGTGAGCCTGTCCACAATGTTGTCAGAGTCTCAGCACTCACAGCAGCCGCAAGCTTCTCCAAGATGTCCTCCGTGTTGCGTCTGATGAGCCCATTCTGAGAAGCCACGGCTCACTCCATCGTTCCAATCAACACATAGCGAGCAGCCTTGTGGGGATTTGATCGGCTGTTTCCGCTTTCTGTATTCTTCGATAAGCCAGGGCCAAGCCAGCGCCGATCAGCAAGAACCCCGTTATCATGGTTCCAAAATGATAGATGTCTTCAATGGGCTCTCCCAGGCTTCTCGTCGAGAGGAGGGTGTCAGTTGCATTCAGGGACCAGTTGATCAAATCCATAATTCCTCTTTTAGGTTTTAGAGAAGTTTTGTGAGACTCTTCCAGGAGAGAAGCAGACAAGACTAGACAGAGACATGAGAAAGCCGAGCAGGAAAGATAAGGGGAGGGAGAAAATGCGAAGATCTCCCGTCAGTTTCACAACCTTTACAATAATGTAAAGTGAGGGGCAAGGACAAAGTCACACACTGAACCCAAACACTTTGTTCTAGTTAAGATGAAACATTGGAGGCTGTTTGCTTTCTGTTCCAACATAAATGTCTTCTAGTGTCAGCCGCAGAATTTCCACCTATTTCAAACTCAGCTATTGTTAAATAGTGAATCAAACTCAGTACTAGCAGATATTCAAGAACAGTAAAAATATAAGTCAAATAAAGGAATGAAAAAGAAAATAAATATGAAAAAAAAGTTAAATATTCCGTTTTAAACAGGAATATTCAGAGTTTCTGTATTTTTGCATATATCAATGAAAGTTATTCACATTTCTTATGGATTACTGGAGTCACCTGAGTTTGAAAGACTCTTTTCTCTCCGACTACAGAAGATGAAAGAGTAATTTAGCAGCTGGAAGCAACGTTTCAGTGTGTTTAACTAAACCTGTCACAAACTTTTATTAAGATCTCGCACAAGCACAGCCTTTAATTAAGTAGCTGTAAGAGACGAGCCACTGAGTGAGCAGATGAAGGAGCTCGTCTGTGGATGTAATTAGATTAAAATCCATAATACTCAGTGTGACAACGGTTTGCTGGGCCAGGAGGAGAGCAAATAACCGAAGCTGTCCTCTCTGAAACACACGGATCACATTCAGTCTGACTGCAGCTCCTCCTCTGAGCCATCGTGGGGAGGATTCCTCATGGTCCAGTGTGTGTGTGTGTGTGTGTGTGTTTGTGTGTTTGAATGAGCGAGGGATTACTGCTCAGTCTGCTACTCCCGATGCGCTGATGGCAAGAACAGAAGAGATGGAGGAAAAGGAGAGTGAGCTGTGCATATGGAAAGCTGGAAGCTGGAGGTCTTTGAGTGAATCGATGACAACGGTCACCCTGAGGCACCTGTTGTTGTGATTTGGTGCTGTGTAAATAAAACTGAATTGAATTGAGTGTCCCTCCACATTCACACATACATGCACACATTTACACCCTCTGTCATCTTTAGTGAGTCAGCTGTGCTCACTACAGTCCAACTCCAGACCATTTTATTGCCTCTTCCAATCCTGTCTTTGAAACCATGTTGCCCAGGCATCTGTCCCTCTGACACCACATACAGGCTTGTTTGTTCCTCTATTAATCTTGACATCTTGTGACATTAAGAAGTTAACTGCCAGTGTTAACTGTTACTTGAAAAAAGTAATCAGTAACTAATTACCGATTACTTACCCCAAAAAGTAATCCCGTTACTTTACTGATTACTTATTTTCAAAAGTATAATTACTTAGTTACTTAGTTACTTTTTAAAAACACGATTTACAACCTGAGTAGGTGATAAAGCGATAGATCTGTCAGCCCAATTCTACTTTCTCTGCATAATCCATCATACAAAATGTAATCAAATGGAAAAGTCTCTTTTTAAAACTTGTTTTATTAGTTTTAATCTTTTAACTTTATGCATCAAGCAAAAATTTAATTATATGCAACATTCTCTGACTGGAAGAAATTAGTTTAACATTTAAACCTATTTTCTGCACATTCCAGCACATAAAATAAAATATTTTTTGTGTTTACACTCAGTCTTTCAAATAGATGCAAGTAAAACACAGCAGAAAATAAATAAAGTCAAAGACTCAGCGGTCCTGTTGCTCTATTTTCACCTGTAAAGCAGGAGTGGGGTAGGCGGAGGTTTACCCTGGTGCAGGTGTGCCGCGGCGGTCAGTGGAAGAATCCGCGAGTGTCTCTGTGAGTTTCCCATTACGTCGTAGCTACTCGGTGCTTGTTGGAAGTTTAGGGGTTTTTTCGCTGTAAAAAGAAGTTTTCTTCCCACGCACAACGGACGCTAATGTTTTTGTCACTTTTTATGGAATCAAACTCAAAGTAAGGTCAGTACTTCCACGCTTTAAACGCTGCACTCCGCACTCGATATATGATCCATTGTTGATCTGCACACAGCTGTTGTCACTAACAGCGCACTCGCTTACGTCACTGTCGTGAGACACTCGCAAAAAAAATCACGGTTTTAGTAACGCAGTAACACAGCGTTCCTACAGGAAAGTAACGGTAATCTAATTACCCTTTTTTGCAATAGTAATCCCTTACTTTACTCGTTACCTGAAAAAAGTAATCAGATTACAGTAACGCGTTACAAGTAACGCGTTACTGCCCATCTCTGCTAACTGCAGTATAACAGAAATGACCAGACTCCAATCAAATGCCGCAAACCTGAAGTCAGCCAAAAGTTCATGTTGTCATACTTTAGTATACATTTCGTATACAAACGTTTCGTCACTCATCCAAGTGACTTCTTCAGTCTCACTGAAGGAACAATTTAAGACCAATTGTCTGCTTGATCAACTCGGTCACCTATAACATCTCCAAGTTTCTGGCTTCGATCCTCAACCCGCTGGTGGGCAGCTCTGAACACCACCTCCAGAACACCCTGTATTGAGAAGGTGAGAGATGTCATGATGGAGGCAGATGAAACCATGGTCTCGTATGACGTTACATCTCTCTTCACTTGCATCCCAGTCACAGAAGCGTTGGAGGTAGTTCGTAAGAGATTACAGGATGACCCCAACCTCAGCAGCAGGACCGCTCTCAGCATCGACCAAGTGTGTTTGAACTGTGTCTTCATTCCACCTACTTCACATACAAGGGTCAGTTCAACAGACAGAAACATGGGTGTGCCATGGGCTCCCCAGTTTCACCCATCGCGGCCAATTTGTACATGGAAGAAGTGGAAAAGAGGGCTTTGCTATCCTACCCTGGAACACCACCAAGTCATTGGTTCAGATAAGTGGATGACACCTGGGTGAAAATCAAATCTCAGGATGTACCACAATTCACGGATCACATTAACTCGGTGGACCGACACATCAAATTCACCAGGGAGGATATGAAAAGTGGCAGGTTAGCCTTCTTAGACTGTGAGATTTCCATCAGTAATGGGGGACATCTAAAAGTACCGTAAACCTACACATACGGATCAGTATCTAAGGTTTGACTCTCATCATCCACTGGAGCACAAACTGGGCGTCATCAGGACGCTACCACACAGAGCGAACACCATCCCCACTGACACAGCAGCCAGGGAGGCAGAAGAACATCAAGAAGGCCCCGAGTAAATGTGGTTATCCCTGCTGGACTTTTGTCAAAGCTGGGAAGGCTCCTAAAGAAAGCTCCGATCCAGGAGAGAAGGACAACCGCTGCCTAAGAGAAAACCTGTAGTGATCCCGTACGTGTCAGGAGTATCGGATTCATAGATCAGGGAAACCAAACAACCTCTGACTAAGCGGATGGCACAACACAGCAGAGCCACCTCGTCAGGCCAGGACTCTGCAGCCTATTTACACCTACAGGCCAGTGGACACTCGTTCAGTGATGAGGATGTAACATCCTGGACCGGGAGGAACGCTGGTTTGAGGGCGGAGTCAAGGAGGGAAAGACCATCTCTGAATGGAGGAGGGGGCCTGAGGGTACATCTGTCACCATCTTACAATGCTGTGATTGCAGCCATTCCCCAACTCTCTGTGAATGGGACTCATGGCCATTGATCAGTGGTTGTTGATCAATGGTCATTTAATTTGCATATTAATGATGAAGGAACTGACCTCCCAGCCCATTGTTCCTTCACTGGGCTGGTTTCAGTCATTATGCAAATGTACTGTTTATAAGTTTGGGGAAACCTGCAGTCAGCTGAGACTGAAGACGTCACCTGATGATGATGAAACGTTTCTCCCCCTGAAAACATCCAGATGAACAGAATCAACCTTTGGGACTTACTTCCCTGGATGAATGAGCGTGCATCAAGTGCTATGGAGTTAGAGATCTGTGTGATCACAACACTTAAATCTTTGTTTATTTATTAATGCATTTATTGCTTGACTAATACATTACCACAAAATAAACAAAAATCCCCAAATGAATACAAAACAATAAAAAATGAACAGCACAACATGCTAAAATGGGTTTGACCAACTCTAACATACTGAATAAAATAAAATAATTTTTTGAAGCTCATTTTTTAACCTCAACTTGATCAGCTTTAATAATGAAAAGTACCCAGAGCTATTTCTACTACGGCTCTTTGGAAACTGAACTTAATTGCGCTCCTCATCAAGGAGTCCAAAGAACCCAATAAAGACTCCACAGCCCATCAAGTCAAGCAGTGGATTGGTCAGCACTGTTACTAATAACCACTGATGAATATCATAAAGGCCAATAAAAGCTCATGGACAGGCTGCAGTGCTTTCCTATATTTCTCCTCGCCGGTCATGTGGAGACTAATGTGTGCAGCACAGCATCTCAGCCAAGTGCAGATTCACACAGTCCTTCTGCAGCATCCATGACTTAGGATTTATTTATGTATTTGCTGCATTTGCTAAACTGAAACAGGACATGCTTGATCAGCCACTAACATATGAAGCATCAAAATATGAAAAAATATGATGAACTGAGTTCAGAGGATCACATCTGTTAGTACAGACAAAAGTAATACAAAGCAGTTATTTCACCGCTCTGTCCGGGATCAAATGTTTGTTGGATTAGTTTAGAGAAAACGTATCAATCCACAGCCAAATGATTGTTCAGCATCCTTATGGATCAGCTCCAAATCATAAAAAAGCGCCTTGACAAGCCATGTAAAGAAAATAATAACGAATACTGATTTCATTACACTCACTAACCTTCTCTCAAGTAGACACACATGCTTAGCCTTGCAGATGGCTGCAAATATCAGCACAATAAACTGTTAACTGACACACACAACAGTGGAGCTGACTGTGTGCGTTCTTTAAAAAGTGTTTCACAGATTTTAGTCCGAGTTATTTATTGTAGGTCAGAGAAAGCCTACATGCATGTGCCTGTGCAGTACATATGACACCATACATGTAATCCATGACATGGATCAGAGGTGTCCACCAACGAGTTTGTCAAGTAAAAGCAGGATCATTACTGCAGTGTGACCACAGCCAACTATATTTCCTCTCCATCAGAGTTACATGAACCAAACAGAGCTGATGTACATCTGCAGACAGCAGGCATGTTGAAATATTACTGTATCTGGAAGAACCGACAAATTCAGGAAGTATTTAATCAAATAACAAATGATTCACAAATATCAGTCTTTTCTATAAATTGGACATAATCGTTTTTCCAATAAAATTAGAACTCATGAAATCCAACATTTGTACTTTTCCTTGGTCACAGGGACTCTCACATACCTGAATATTATCTCCCCCAAATTCTCAGATGTAGGAGGCTATGGTTAGGGTCAGGGTTTAGTTCACTTCACTTTGTTTTGGATAAGATTAATAACGATCTGAAACAAACTTCCCATCACATTATTAGGCTGAATAACTATCATCAAAATGAAAGTTTTACATCAAATTATTCATTTTCCCAATGTTCCCAGAAGGCTCATCTGTGCTGTTTGCTCATGATGTGGTTCTGTTGGCTTTATCAGGTGGTGGCCTCCAGTTTGAACTGGAGTGGTTTGCAGCAGTGGGGATGAGAATTAGCACCTCCAAATCTGGGGCCATGGTCCACAGCTGGAAAAGGATGGAGTGCTGACTCCAGGTCAGGGACCAGATGTTGCTGCAAACGGAGGCGTTTGTGTACACTGGGTCCTGTTCATGTATGAGAAGGGAAGTGAGAGATGGACAGATGGATCGGGATGGCGTCTGCATGGATGTGGACGCTGTGTACCACTCCATCGTGGTGAGTCGAGACCAGAGCACAAATGTGAAGCTGTCAATTTGCTGCTCGATCTGTGTCCCTCATATGGTTACGAGCTCTGGGTAGTGACCGAAGAATGAGGTAGAGCCGCTGCTCCTCCACGTCAAAAGGAGCCACTAGAGTTGGTTCGGGCATCTGATGACCCCATGGGCTGCTCTTGGGCGAGGTGTTCTGGACATCTCCTACTGATGCCTGCTTACCTACCTCTCCACTAAATTCTTTTTAAAAATGAATTTAAATTAGCCTAATTTGAAATTCAATGTATTGGTTTGAAAGTGATCGTCACTCAATTGAAACTGAATTTTATATTTTGAAAATGAATTAATTTGCTTTGAAACTGTATTTTATCCTTTAAAAATGTGGCTCTTGAATAATTTCAGTTTCACTTCTCACCATTCAGTTTCAGTTCCAAAATTCAGCTTTTTGGGACTTACATCCGGTTCCAGAATAATCGAGCGCAGATTAATAGAACTCAGTCTTACCTGCGGACCGAGAGTGTTACTGACGGGAATCTACAGCATCTTGAGCTGGATTAACACCTCAGAAGTTATTCGTCATGTCGAATGACCAGCAGATAAACTCTCAGGTTGGTAATAAATGTATTACATGTATAAGAAGAAGCGTCATGTTAACATGTGATAGCCGTACAGTAACTTTTATGTTTATTGTAGCTGTTAGCTAAAAACACTAATTTAGCGTAGTTTGTGTTGAATTCAGCTTTGACAAACATGATCGACTGTTTCTAGTAGAATTCCAAAGTTGTCATCTTGGACCCTCTCAGAGCCCTGCATGCTTGCAGAGACCCCTACAGTAGGGAAACATGCAAAACGGTGTCCAAACCTTTGTATTTGAGCTTTATTTATGTCTTACACAGCATCCCAAATCTTTAGCTAATTTAATAACTTTAGCTAAAGTGAATAGTTTGATTCATTAGTTCAGCATTAACAAAGGAAGTAAAATTATCAGCAAGGCACAAGCTACAAAGGACTAACATGACACAGGAAATAACTTAACAGGGAAAAACTGAACACAGACACTTGACAGAAGGACTCGAGTGGGTAGAGAGGAAACAACAACTGACCAAAATACGAGGAAACAAAATTATTAATAACCTCCACAAACACAAACTTCCTCGTCTTCAAGTCTTAAAAGTCCAAACAAAAACAGAAGCTTTAGCAGAAATGTGAAAGGCGTAAAGCTGACAGACAAAAACACAGACCATAACAACCAAAACTCTAATCCAACCAGCAAGTATCAATAATTCAGATCGATTAACTGTCTGATTCAAAGTTTGCATTTGCATGTACGTTTCTGTCCAATAAGTCAGTCATGCGGATAAACTTTTGTAGATATTTATTCATACTTCAACTCTGAAAGTGGGAAAACGTCTGATGAGCCCATATGTTTGACTGTTATCTCTCAGTGTAATCTCTGCTGGATTACAGACGTTTTTCTTTTTACTGTGTCAGAGAATAAAAAGGGACGAGGTCGTTTCTCCCCATTTAAATACTTTAAGTATTTCTATCTCCTTGCTTCATCGTCCATAGTGTTTAATCACAGACATCCTTTAGTTACTGTGTAAAGGTACATGCATGTAAATATGATTTTCTTAAAAGAAGGAGAGATCAGAGCAGAGGAAGACAGAACAAGAGACACACTATAGAAGAGAGTTTAATTATTACTAATCGTTATAAAAAAATGAATTGAATTGATTAAATGAAGCAGGCATGTATAAACACAAAGAGAGTGAAAAGGGGTGTTGTTGCATGGAATGATGCTCTGTGTCCCAAAGATTCAGCGGCTAGCGATTGGACCGTCAGGTCCATGAATGACACTGATGTGGGCCGAGCACCCACAGCAGGCACATCATTGTCTATTTAGTCTTTTCTCTGACAGACATCTTTCCAAATCTTTTGTTTTTTAGTTTGTTAGCTCTCATTACTTCAGAATCAGAATCAGAATCAGAATGGGTTTATTGCCAGATGTTGAGGTTTACAACATTAGGAATTTGCTGTGGTGCTTCAGTGCAGACAATAAGAATTAAAGTGCTATGTAGAAAGAAAGATATGTGCATGAGATATACATGAGATATATACATGAGAATAAGAATTATGAGTGCTACGTAGAAAGATATATACATGAGTGCAGGTGGTGATCAGTGCCAGACATGAAATGATGCAGTGACACAGCGTAGGGTCATGTGTTAGTAGCGGGAACAGTCATATGGTTATTGTTCATGTGTCCAACAGCAGAGGGGAAGAAACTGTTCTTATGGCGAGAGGTTCTGGTGCGAATGGACCGGAGCCTCCTGCCTGAGGGGAGCAGGTCAAACAGACTGTGTCCAGGGTGAGAAGGGTCAGCTGAGATCCGGGCTGCACGCCGCAGTGTCCTGGAGGTGTACAGGTCCTGCAGAGATGGGAGTCTGCAGCCAATCACCTTCTCAGCAGAGCGCACAACACGCTGCAGTCTCTGTTTGTCCCTGATAGTGGCTCCAGCGTACCACACGGTGATGGAGGAGGTGAGGATGGACTCGATGATTGCAGTGTAGAACTGCATCATCGTCCGTGTTGGCAGGTTGAATTTCTTCAGCTGCCTCAGGAAGTACATCCTCTGCTGGGCTTTCTTGATGACGGAGGTGATGGTGGGCTCCCACTTCAGGTCCTGGGTGATGGTGGTACCCAGGAAGCGGAATGAGTCCACAGAGGTGATGGGGGTGTCAGTCAGGATGATGGGGGGGAGTGGGGCTGTGTGCTTCCTGAAGTCCACAATAATCTCCACTGTCTTCTGGGCATTCAGCACCAGGTTGTTGTGGCTGCACCAAGACACCAGACGTTCAACCTCCCTCCTGTAGGCAGACTCATCCCCGTCAGAGATGAGCCCAATGACGGTGGTGTCATCTGCGAACTTGATTAGCTTGACAGACTGGTGGGTGGAGGTGCAGCAGTTGGTGTACAGGGAGAAGAGCAGAGGAGAAAGAACACAGCCCTGAGGGGAGCCGGTGCTGATGGTCCGGGAGTCCGAGACATTCTTCCCCAGCCTCACGTGCTGCTTCCTGTCCGTCAGGAAGTCAGTGATCCACCGGCAGATGGGATCAGGCACATTCATCTGGGAAAGCTTGCCTCGGAGATGGTCTGGAAGGATGGTGTTGAAGGCAGAGCTGAAGTCCACAAACAGGATCCTGGTGTAGGTTCCTGGGGAGTCCAGATGCTGCAGGATGAAGTGTAGGGCCATGTTGATGGCGTCGTCTACAGACCTGTTGGCTCTATATGCAAACTGCAGGGGGTCCAGGAGGGGGGCCGTGAGGGTCCTGAGATGGGAGAGAACTAGGCGCTCAAATGACTTCATGACCACAGATGTCAGAGCCACGGGTCTGTAGTCATTTAGTCCAGTGATCCTAGGTTTCTTGGGGACAGGGATTATGGTAGAGGACTTGAAGCAGGCAGGCACATGACATGCCTGCAGTGAGGAGTCTGGAACTTTCTGGCTTTTATCTTACCCCCACTTTTCTACCATCTCTCTGTTCTGTAGCATCCTTTATCTAGTCTTTCCTTTCTGTTGGTGTTCCACCGCAGACAGCTGCACAGGTGGGTCTGCCTGCTCCTGCCCGTTTAACCGGCTGCTCGGCCAA
Organism: Rhamphochromis longiceps; assembly: GCF_057381845.1. Classification (NCBI taxonomy): domain Eukaryota; kingdom Metazoa; phylum Chordata; class Actinopteri; order Cichliformes; family Cichlidae; genus Rhamphochromis; species Rhamphochromis longiceps. The sequence goes on from NC_140564.1 coordinate 1,373,279, forward strand.
TGAGGCTTTGAGCCATGAGCTAGCATGAGGCAGACAACATACTCTGTCCCCAGGAAGTATTTATGAGGAAACATCTGCTGAAGTCCACTGAGACACTGGTAAAAGAGGCAACATACGGGGAAGGATGCAGTTCATTAGAGGATCTCATCATCACGCTCTGCTTATAGTCCAGCAAATAAGCGAACACGAAACCCCACCGAGTCTTCTGGTTTTGATGAAAATGCCAGATTTAAATGGAGTTGTGAAGAATGGCACAGTTTTAGGCTTACATGTGAATGCAAACATCTTGATGCATGCTCAATCATCCAGGTAAGTAAATCTCCAAAAGTTGATTCTGTTCATCTGGATGTTTTCAGTGGGAGAAACGTTTCGTCACTCATCCAAGTGACTTCTCAGTCTCACTGAAGGAACAATTTAAGACCAATTGTCTGCATGATCAACTCGGTCACCTATAACATCTCCAAGTTTCTGGCTTCGATCCTCAACCCGCTGGTGGGCAGCTCTGAACACCACCTCCAGAACACCCTGTATTGAGAAGGTGAGAGATGTCATGATGGAGGCAGATGAAACCATGGTCTCGTACGACGTTACATCTCTCTTCACTTGCATCCCAGTCACAGAAGCGTTGGAGGTAGTTCGTAAGAGATTACAGGATGACCCCAACCTCAGCAGCAGGACCGCTCTCAGCATCGACCAAGTGTGTTTGAACTGTGTCTTCATTCCACCTACTTCACATACAAGGGTCAGTTCAACAGACAGAAACATGGGTGTGCCATGGGCTCCCCAGTTTCACCCATCGCGGCCAATTTGTACATGGAAGAAGTGGAAAAGAGGGCTTTGCTATCCTACCCTGGAACACCACCAAGTCATTGGTTCAGGTCTGTGGATGACACCTGGGTGAAAATCAAATCTCAGGACGTACCACAATTCACGGATCACATTAACTCGGTGGACCGACTCATCAAATTCACCAGGGAGGATATGAAAAGTGGCAGGTTAGCCTTCTTAGACTGTGAGATTTCCTTTTTTTCCCTTTTTTTTTTTTTTTTTGCCTGTCCCCTTTGGTTTTTTAGCCGTCAGAATTGTTGTCTGAAGACCAACAAGGAGACCCAATGGATTTATTTTGCCAAATGGATCATCGTGGCATTGCCATATTGGTCCATTTGATCGACCTTTGTTTTTATTATTTATTTTATTTTATTTTCAGTTGTTACAGACGGGACAGACATGAGTGAGAGATAGGAAAGGGAGAAAGAAAGAGGAAGGAAAAGAAAAACAGAAGGGGAGAGGGACAGTGAGAAAGGGAAAAAAAAATCTCCTGGATCACCTGTTATAATAATGGATTGGATTTATATAGCACTTTTCAAGGCACCCAAAGCGCTTTACAATACCACTATTCATTCACTGTCACATTCATACACTAGTGGAGGCAGCTACAGTTGTAGCCACAGCTGCTCTGGGGCAGACTGACAGAAGCGAGGCTGCCATATCGCGCCATCGGCCCCTCTGGCCAACACCAGTAGCCAAGTAGGGTAAAGTGTCTTGCCCAGGGACACAACGACCAGGACAGAGAGCCCGGGGATCGAACCGGCGACCTTCCAGTTACAGATGCGATTCCCAACCCCCTGAGCCACGGTCGCCTGTTGGGAGAAAAAGAATAGAAAACAAGCAAAAAAAACCAAAGCAACATACTAAACATAACACCATCACGTTAATCTAGCTAAGTGTAAACAGCAGTAAATACTAAATATTGAATGTTGTTGTGCAGCAAGCAGGACAGACAGCGCACAATGTGCTTTGAAGTAGCAGCCAAGAAAGGTGTAATTTAAGTCTACGAACAGTGAACACCCGTGTGCACACCTGTGTGGATCAGCGCGCTTGTATTCAAATGGTTTCCACATGTAACGGTCTGCAAGAGGATGTAGAGAGCCATAGCCCTGTCCCCCAGAGCATGAAGCAGGCATGGAGGAGATCCAGGCCCCAGACATCCAGAGGCCCCAGAGTGCGAGAGCCCAAGGAGGACCACCGGAGGGGCATCCATGCCACCCTCATGGGAAGGGCTGAGGATCCCCAGACGAGGCGTCACCCAGTAGCTACCGAGCAGAAGCTAGAGGGGGCTGCACCGGCGTGCCCGCCGGCTCTGCCGGCAGCCAGCTGTGCCAGAGTGAACCGAGCCGCAGGCCCAGAGGCCGGAGGCCCGAGGGCCCCCCGCACCCCGGAGGAGGCCTGACCGAGCAACAGACGCCAGGCCCCGCCAAGTAGCCACCGGGAGTGAGCTGGTACATACCTGAGCGCCCAGCCCCGGACACCAAGAACCACCAATGCACCGACCCCTGAGGGCATCAATCACCAGCAGGGAGTGTGGTGAGGGGAGATAGGCTTTGGAGGGCCTGGGAGTTCCCAGAGAGGTGGAGTCTAAGACCCGACCTGACATATAGACACAGACAAACAGGCACACACAGACACAAACATGCATTCCCACCCCCATGCTCTCATATACAAACACTCAGCACTCACCCAACGTAAGGATTGATATAAATGGACATGTACACACAATCACACTCCCCAAACATACTCTATACCCCGGGTCCAGGTACCCTCGCCCCCAGAGGGGGAAGCAGAACCCAGACCCAAGAGATGTTACCCTTCCCCCCGGGGTGGAGGCAAGCGGACCGTCCCAGGCTCCGGAGCAGCAGGGAGGCCAATCGGACAGCTAACATCTCCTCCCAGCCCCCCCGCCCCGATGGCTAGTAGAGAACGGGGGTGTGTGAAGACCCCATACCTCCCTCCTCCCGCTCATGTGTAGTGTTGCTGCGTGTTGTTCTAAAGTGCATTTAAAACAAGGGAGAGCATGGTGCTGCTGCCAGAGAGCAGCAGGTGTTAGCACGGCCCCTCCCGAGAACCCTCAATGTCTACATGGATTTAAAGTTGAGAGGTGGGCACCGGCGCCAGAGGTAGGTTTGAGTACACAGACCGTCCACTGGATGCCGTTAACGTGCCCACCCTCAAGGCCCTATATATATGTGTGTGTTATGAGAGTGTAAGTAATGTGGATGTCTAAGTTGTGAGATAAAATTGAGGCACAGGTGGCCAGAAGGGAACAGAGGGGGGGGGGATATCTCCCCTGCACCCTGGTGACACACCCGCACCCCAAGGCCCTACCTGTGTGGGTGAGTGTGGTGGAGCGGGAAGAGGGAGGTAGCCGGGGATGAGGAGGAAAAGGAGGGAGGGGTGGATGCCCCTCCCTAGGGCCAGCTCCCCCGCTGACCCCAGTAGGCACCCCCGTCCTCTGGTACCCACCAAGGCAAGGGAGCCCAGGTCCATCCAGACCGGGGCCTACTGCAGCAGCACTGCCAAGCCCCACAGGACCCAGGGCAGCCCACCCTACCCCACCGCAGAGGAAACTGTACCCACCCCAACAGATTTCCATCAGTAGTGTGGAACATCTAAAAGCTGACGTGTACCGTAAACCTACGCATACGGATCAGTATCTAAGGTTTGACTCTCATGATCCACTGGAGCACAAACTGGGCGTCATCAGGACGCTACAACACAGAGCGAACACCATCCCCACAGACACAGCAGCCAGGGAGGCAGAAGAACATCAAGAAGGCCCTGAGTAAATGTGGTTATCCCAGCTTGAAAGGCTCCTAAAGAAAGCGAAGAAACGTTTCTCCCACTGAAAACGCTACGTCCAGATGAACAGGATCAACTTTTGGAGGTGAATGCAAACAGTTACATGCTGAAGGAGAATGTCGAGGGTGAACATAGTGGAGAAAGTTGCAGAAACAACAATGCTGGGAGGAAGTTTAACTTCTAAAGGTAAAGGCTGAGTAAGAGACTGAGAAAAAAGGATGCAGGACACTGGAGGCAGGAAGTGTGCGCTCATCTTCATCAAAGCTTTTATAGACAGTTTTTACATTTAGGTTACGTGTGTTGTGTGTTTGATTGGACTGTTTATGTTTGACCACTGTGAGGCTCAGACACTTGGATAAATGACATAAACATGCTGTACAGGAATCTGCAGATATGTTGGTGCATCTGTACGAAAAGCTGTTCCTCAGAGTGAGAGGCTGTTGTTTCCCAGTCTGCCCAGTGAGTCCCTGCAGCTGCCTGCATTAAAGCATCAACTCAAATGGCCACAATACAGAAATGATTTAAAGCGAACCATGCATGGTGCATACTTTGCTTCATACTGAGATTGGAAATATGCCACTCTCTCTTGCCTAGAAGAACCTCGCCTCACTCGTCTCGGTCAGCAACTGCTTTCAGAGGATTCCCACGAGGCTGCTGGGGAAACAGGGAGGGGTCGCTAAGCTTTGAGGCTGCTTCTGCTGGTGTGTTTATTCCAGAGACTAAGCACTACAAAGCCATCTAAGTGTAAAACAATTAGATCAGCATAAATATGTTCAGTTATACATGCAGAGTTAAGGCTTGGCACTTTGCAACAAGCAGAAAATCCATTGAATTATTCACAATACACAAATATTGGTTAAATCAGATGGAAGGAAGCAAAAACAGCTTCATTATTCTACAGTGGCTGGGAGTGCACCATATGCCTCTGTCCATACTGATCAAACATTTTACACTCTGGTTACTCGTGGGCTTGTGTTAGTGCCCAGGCTCAATTCATAAGTGAAGAAAAACAAACATCTTGTAAGCAGAGAGCTAAAAGCAGCACAGCGATGACTCTCAGTGTCTGCTCGAAGTTTTCAAGCCGAACAAGACGTGAGCTTTTGTTATCATCAGTATTTCCATTGTTCACCATATTGGTGTAATATCCTGCTAATCACACTATGCTGCGCTTTAGTTTGAATGCTTAGAAAGCAGATTTATCCTGAAGTGAACAGAAGGCCAAACCAGAGTGAAGTGAGCAGTGAGGAGCCTCACTGAGGCTGTTGCTTCACACTTTCTGTCTAGTGTGAAACAACTGAATAGCTAACACGCCTGCTCTGATAGGAGATATTATACACTCAGGCTCAAAGAACACGAACACCTAAAACTGAGCACATGCAACCCAGGGCTGCCACACACAGCAATGATCTGCAAGGGTGAGAGAGATGCTGCTGATGTAGCCAGTGATACATGCAGTCTGTCTAATGCTCAGTCCAGGGAAATCATTAAACACCATAACACCAGGATACATGTACATCACTGGATTCTAGGTTTGTATGCAGAAGCCAAGAGGTATCGGGGGACTTGGACAAGACATTTCATGCATGAAATGCTCATCCCATCAGTTGTAAAGGGAGAGAAAATCAACCTTGGGAGGATGTGCAAATGAAGGAACGCAAAGATGGAGGGATCGTGCACAAGGGGCTGAAGATAAGATAAGATAAGATAAGATAGAACTTTATTAATCCCTCGGGTGGGTTCCTCTGGGAAATTCGACTTCCAAAAAGCACAGCAACGACCGAAGTTACAGTTACAGAATTGTTATATATATATATATATATATATATACACACACACACACACACACACACACATATATATAAATACAGAGACAAATATAAATAAAATATACAAAGGGGATAAATAGAATAAATAGGAATAAAAAATAAAAAATAAAAATACAAGTGAAGGAGGAGAGGAGGAGACAAGAGGTAAAGAGTCATGTTTTATAAATGAGCTTATTTTAGAGGCAGGGGTAAAGAAAGAGCAGCTTGTAATTCTCACTTCAGCTTTAAGAGCACAGCACACTGCAGCAAATAGACTGAGCCCGCTCACACTCCTCTGTCACCCCTGCTACTCCCAGCCCGCCTCTTTTCCTCTTCTGCTTCTCTCCCATGCTGCATTCATGTAAACACACACACACACACACACACGCACACACACGCACACATGTACACAAGCACACATGTACACAAGCACAAGCACACACGCACACACGTACACATGTACACACACACACAGTATCACTCATGGGGTGAGCCAGCTGGCAGCCAGGGCAGCCCCATATCACCATTACCATAGGAATCCTCAGTCACAGGGAACTGCCGGTAATGGAGCTGTGTGTGTGTGTGTGTGCGTGTGAATGCTGCCTGGTTAGGCTTTAGCATGTATTAGCAGCTAAAGAGGAGCTGAGATGCAGAGTGCTGGTAGATGATGGTCAATGTGCACACGTGTGTGTAGACATCAGACCCTTCGCACCTACAGTGCGCCTTCAGTGTTTTTGCCCCTGAATCTACCTGCTTGCCAAATGGCATCAGCACCTTTAAGTTACTGGAAAGATGAATCCTACATAGCAACAAAGAAAAACTGATGTGACTGAGCAGAAAAGCAGACGCCCAGCTGCTCTCAGTCCCTCTAATCACATCAGTTTGTTGATGACTAACATGACATCACATGTTCCTGACGCCATCTCAGCTTCCTCTAGACTTAAACCACCATGAGAAAACTACACCCTGAACAATGTGATCACAACACACATGCACACACACACATGCACACACACGCACACAGGCACAGACACACACACACACACACGCACACACACGCACACAGGCACAGACACACACACACACGCTCACATGCGCGCGCACACACACTTGCACACACATGCACACACACGCACAGACACACACACACGCACAGACACACACACACACACACACACACACATGCACACACACGCTCACACACGCACATACACACACACACATGCACACACACGCACAGACACACACACACATGCACACACACATGCACACACACACACACACATGCAGACACACACACACACACATGCACGCACACGTGCACACACATGCACACACACCCTCACACACACACACCTTCATGTCTCTTCATTCTCTTTCTGTCACACAGAGCTGGTTTTATTTCCTCGGCTTCTCTTCCATAACTGCTCTCTTCTCTCTGTGTGTAATTCACCACCTGCCATCGGGTCCTTTCCAAAACACTCACATCCTGTGGGCAGCTTCATTGTGGGTGAGGGTGGGTCTGTAGAAAGTAATGCAGGAGCCATAAAGATGACTTTCTTCACACTTCTCTTCATCATCGAGTCATACGATGGGTTATTCAGGTTCATTGACTGTGTTGACATTATAATAGTTGATATTGTCACTGTAATCTGATTAAATCTGAAATCATTTCATTCATCGAGAGTGTTTTAAAATCTCTTTTCAGAGCGCTGTATCATCAACGTGTGTTAGTTTCTCTACATGAAGCTGTTGTTAGATTTTTTTTTTATCCCATCATTAATAATGACTAGTGCAAATGATCACTGAGATATTGCAGAAACAGCTGCTCTGGCTCAAATATATGATAAGAGCAGCTCTCACCCGTCATTAGGGTTGCAACGATACTCGTATGGATATTGAACCGTTCGATACAGTGCTTTCGGTTCGGTACGCATATGTATCGAACAATACAAAATGTTTCATTTATTTTATCAGCTTTCCTTCTGACGATGCTGTCTGTGTGGAGCGCTCAGTGGATCTGCGTTTGACAGTGCAGCCTAGGCGGAGTAGTCAAACGCAGATTCACTGAGCACAGGGCAAGCTAGCGAGACAGAAGCTAAGCTCGTTGCAACATGGCAAATTGAACCTCCCCCACCCTCATTCAGATCTGGCCTTTGGAACTATTTTGGTTTTCATGTGATGTATGACCCTGAAGGTAAGACTAAAGTAAAACAGTATGTTGGATGTGCCACGCAATGCTCAATTACATGGGTGGGAGCTAGTGTGTTAGCGCAGTTATCTCGTTAATGTGTTGGCCGTCCAGGCCCACGCATGGGGCGATCCGCGGTAGCTCGTTAACGGAGATTTTCCGTGTTGTGGCGTTAATGTCATTTTAACGAGATTAACGCTGACAGCACTAGTGGGAACACAATGAATATGACTGCACATTTACTCCGACATCATCCTAGTGCAAAGACAAGTGGAAGCAGACAACAAGCATGCATGCTACAAACTTTACCCGAGTCATTTAGACAGCCATTAGCACAGGATTCTCCTTATGGGGACCTGATATGTTTAATATGCTGCTGAGAATATAGCCCAGAAGAAGCATATAGTATAGCTTTTATTTTGGAAAGAGCCATTTCTCTGTAATAAACTCTCTTTTCCAAAGATGAGGGATTTCTCCATCAGATAGATTTATTTTTTTATTACTTTGTTGTTTCAGCAACATTAAATTTAAAAACTGTACTT
>NC_140564.1:1386452-1458952 GCF_057381845.1 Rhamphochromis longiceps
GCATTTGCAAATGAGGGATAAAGACAGAACCTTAACTTATGCAGAGAAACTGACAACGTGGTGGAAGAAGTTTGCTGCTGCGCTTACGAATGATGGATATAGAAGGAACCAGCTAGAAGGATTCTCTGCTGCTTTAGCCATGATGGATGGACGGGAACTGGCAACTCAGGGGTAAGAAGCTTGTCACTGCGGTTTGCACATGGCAGATATAGCAAGAACCCGACACCACTGTGCTAGAAGGGTTTGCCGCTGCTTGAAACCCAGTGCCTTTTTTTTATTAATTAATTTTGTCTATGCAGAGAATTGCCAACCGGGTGGTAGAAAAGCTGCTGCTTTTGCGAATGAGGGATAAAGGAACCTGGCAACCCGGTGCCGAGGTTTGCTGCAGAGGTTAGCTGAGAAGGGACGAGAGGCTCGGAACCTGGCAACTCGGTGCCGAGATTTGGTGCAGGAATTTGGGAAGAAGGGATGAGTGGTTGAGAGCCTGGCAACTCAGTGCCGATGTTTGCTGCAGAGTTTAGCTAAGGAGGGAAGAGGCAGGGAACCTGCACATCTCTGTTGCTTGTGGGGCTCGCACACAAGAATTTCACTCGCATGTGCTGTGCCAGTGTGCCTACACATGTGATGTGACAATAAAAGTGATTTGATTTGATTTGATTTGACCTGCCAACTCGGTGCTGAATCATGCTGCATTTGCTATGGAGGGATGGAGTACTGACAACTCTGTGCCTTTTTTTTTCTTTCTCTTAACTATGCTGAGAAACAGGCAACCCGATGGTCGAAAAGCTTGTTGCTGCTTTTGCGAATGAGGGAGGCAGGAACCTGGCAACCCTGTGCCGAGGTTAAATGCAGAATTTGCGAAGGGGTTGATGAGTGGCTGAGCACCTGGTAACCCGGTACCGACGTTTGCTGCAGAGTTTGAGAGGGATGGGTGGGCGGCTGGGAACCTGGCAACCCGGTGCCAAGGTTTGCTGCAGAATTTAGCTTAGGAGGCGTGGGAGGCTGGGAACCTGGCAACCCGGTGCCGACGTTTGCTGTGGAGTTTAGCAGATGAGAGGTTGGGCACCTGGCAACTCGGTGCCGAGGTTTGCCGCGGAGTTTAGCAGCGGTGGGATGAGTGGCAGAGAACCTGGCAACTCGTTGCCGAGGTTTGCCCTGGAGTTTAACAGATGAGAGGTTGGGAACCTGGCAACTCTGTGCTGAAGCATACTGCATTTTTTTTTTTTTTGTGTGTGTCATCTTTGCTGAGAAACTGGCAGTTCGGTGGTAGGAAGCTTGCTGCTGCGTTTGCGAATGGCGGATAGGGAAGAACCGGGGTTCTAGGTGCCAACTTCCTTAAGCCTTTAGTGAAAGGAGGGAAGGAAACAACACGACGATGGAGAACAGTAGACAGTATGGAGCTAGCGACAGATTTCCAGCTTGCATTCCTACCTGGTGCTCGCGGGTGGGTGGAGCTACGAAGTACGCTGTAGCTTTTGCTGTTGGAGCTGCGATTTGTTTGGAAGCGTGGGTTCGGCACTGACAGCCGTCTGCTTTTCGGCTAACTTGCCTGGACTGAGACCCATTTCGGAGCAACGTGAGAGGAGCTGTGAGTTCTGCAGGCGGGCGACCCCGCTGGTTTTTGCTGAAGTGGCGGGCGGCAGGAGTTATGTCATGACTGGATTTAGTGCAGATGAGACGACTGGATGGATGGGTTAGCAGACCGCATGTGGCAAGAAAACTGCTAGGAGGTCGTCAGCATTCGGTTCTTTGGAAGCGCTGCCGTGATGTTTGGTGTGTTTCTGGGATTGCCGGAGGAAGCGATGGATGCAGAGCTTGAGTAGTTGTTCGTCTGACGCGCTGACGGACGAGAGGGCGATTTTAGCGAATGGAAGAGTGAGTAAAATTACATTACTCTTGAGAGATGAGCTGTGTTTAAAGGTATTCACCGAGAATGGACCCTCGGCGAATCACGTAAATGAGAATGACGCACGTAAATGAGAATGAACAGCTTGTGGAACTGGGGGAACCTATATAGATGACAACCGGAAAGAGCGTGTTTCCTGCTCCTGAAATTCTGATACACAATCTCCAAATAATCCAGGTAACGTGGAACTTGTCATGTTACTCTCACCATTCTCTGGTAATAGCAGACTAAGATCGTTAAAAACTTCAGGATGTAGAAGCAGTTTTTTAAAACCATATACAGGGAGTGCAGAATTATTAGGCAAGTTGTATTTTTGAGGAATACTTTATTGCTTCTCCTTGAATCGCTACCCTATCGTGGTGGAGGGGTTTGTGTGTCCCAGGGATCCCAGGGGCTATGTTGTCTGGGGGCTTTTGTCCCCTGGTAGGGTCTCCCATGGCAAATTGGCCCTGGGTGAGGGACCAGACAAAGAGCGATTCATAAGACCCTTATGAAAAGGACACCGAGGGAACAGTTTACCCTGCCCGGGATAGGGTTACCGGGGCCCCGCCCTGGAGCCAGGCCTGGGGACGGTGCCCGAGGGCGAGCGTCTGGTGGCCGGGCCTTAGTCCATGGGGCCCGGCCGGGCACAGCCCGAAGAGGAGACATGGGCCCATCCTCCCGCAGGCCCACCACCCGCAGGAGGCGCCATAGGGGTCGGGTGCATTGTGTGCCGGGTGGCGGCCAGGAGCGGAGGCCCTGGCGGACTGACCCCCGGCTGCCAAGACTGGCAATAGGGACATGGAATGTCACCTCTCTGGTGGGGAAGGAGCCTGAGTTAGTGCGTGAGGTTGAGAGATACCGGCTAGATATAGTCGGGCTCACCTCTACACATGGCTTGGGCTCTGGAACCAGTCTCCTGGAGAGGGGCTGGACTCTGTCTCAGTCTGGAGTTGCCCCTGGTGAGAGGCGGCGGGCTGGGGTGGGTATCCTAATATCCCCTCGGCTTGCTGCCGGTACGTTGGGGTTTTTCCCGGTGGACGAGAGGGTTTGTTCCCTGCGCCTTAGGGTCGGGGAACGGGTCCTGACTGTCATCTGCGCTTATGCGCCGAGTGGCAGCTCAGAGTACCCAGCCTTCTTAGAGTCCCTGGGGGGGGGGGGGGGGGGGGGGGTGCTGGAGGGTGCTCCACCTGGAGACTCTGTTGTCCTGCTGGGAGACTTCAATGCTCACGTGGGTAACGACAGCGAGACCTGGAGGGGCGTGATTGGGAGGAACGGCCTCCCTGATCTGAACCCGAGCGGTGCTCTGTTATTGGACTTCTGTGCTAACCACAGTTTGGCCATAACGAACACCCTGTTCGAACATAAGAGTGTCCATAAGTGCACGTGGCACCAGGACGCTCTAGGCCGTAGGTCGATGATCGATTTTGTAATCGTATCAGCAGACCTGCGACCATATGTTCTGGACACTCGGGTAAAGAGAGGGGCTGAGCTGTCAACTGATCACCACCTGGTGGTGAGTTGGATCAGGTGGCGGGGGAGGACGCTGGACAGACCTGGTGCACCTAAACGCGTAGTGAGGGTGTGCTGGGAACGTCTAGCAGAGGCCCCAGTCCGCGAGATTTTCAACGCACACCTCCGGCAGAGCTTCGACAGCATTCCGAGGGAGACTGGGGACATTGAGTCCGAATGGACCATGTTCAGAGTCTCCATTGCCGAAGCTGCTGCATTGAGCTGCGGCTGCAAGGTGGTGGGTGCCTGCCGTGGTGGTAATCCCCGAACCAAATGGTGGACACCAGAGGTGAAGGGAGCCACCAGGCTGAAGAAGGAGTCCTATCGGGCTTGGTTAGCCTGTGGGACTCCGGAGGCAGCCGACAGGTATCGACAGGCCAAGCGGAATGCGGCTCGGGCAGTGGCTGAAGCAAAAACTCGGGTGTGGGAGGAGTTCGGAGAGGCCATGGAAAAAGACTTTCGGACTGCCTCGAAGAGATTCTGGCAAACCGTCAGACGTCTCAGGAGGGGAAAGCGGTGCTCTACCTGCACTGTGTATAGTGCTGGTGGAGCGCTGCTGAAGTCGACTGAGAAAATTGTCAGGCGGTGGAAGGAATACTTCGAGGACCTCCTTAATCCCACTGACACGTCTTCCGAGGAGGAAGCAGAGTCTGGGGATGAGGGGAATGACCCTCCAATTTCCGGGGGCGAGGTCACTGAGGCAGTTAAACAACTCCTTGGTGGCAGAGCCCCTGGTGTTGATGAGGTCCGCCCCGAGTTCCTGAAGGCTCTGGACGTTGTAGGGCTGTCCTGGTTGACACGCCTCTGCAATGTTGCGTGGAGATCAGGGGCAGTACCTGTGAACTGGCAGACCGGGGTGGTGGTCCCCATCTTTAAGAAAGGGGACCGGAGGGTGTGTTCCAACTACAGGGGGATCACACTCCTCAGCCTCCCTGGGAAAGTCTATGCCAGGGTGCTGGAAAGGAGAGTTTGTCCGCTAGTTGAACCTCGGATACAGGAGGAACAATGCGGTTTTCGTCCTGGTCGCGGAACACTGGACCAGCTCTTTATCCTCTCCAGGATACTTGAGGGTGCATGGGAGTTTGCCCAACCAGTCTACATGTGTTTTGTGGACTTGGAGAAGGCATTCGACCGTGTCCCTCGGGGTGTCCTGTGGGAGGTGTTGCGGGAATATGGGGTGTCTGGCCCATTGCTACGGGCCATTCGATCCCTATACAACCGTTGCAAGAGCTTGGTTCGCATTGCCGGCAATAAGTCGGACTCGTTCCCGGTGGGTGATGGGCTTCGCCAGGGCTGCCCTTTGTCTCCAGTTCTGTTCATAATTTTTATGGACAGGATTTCTAGGCGCAGCCAAGTGGCGGAGGGCTTTCGCTTTGGTGGCCTCAGAATCTCATCTCTGATTTTTGCGGATGATGTGGTTCTGTTGGCTTCATCGGGTGAAGGCCTCCAGCTCGCACTGGAACGGTTCGCAGCCGAGTGTGAAGCAGCGGGAATGAGGATCAGCACCTCCGAATCTGAGGCCATGGTTCTCAGCCGGAAAAGGGTGGAGTGCCCACTCCGGGTCGGGGATGAGTTCCTGCCACAAGTGGAGGAGTTCAAGTATCTCGGGGTCTTGTTCGCGAGTGATGGGAGAAGGGAGCCGGAGATCGACAGACGGATTGGGGCTGCAGCTGCAGTAATGCGGAAGCTGCACCGGTCCGTCGTGGTGAAGAGGGAGCTGAGTGTAAAAGCGAAGCTCTCAATTTACCGGTCGATCTACGTCCCTACCCTCACCTATGGCCACGAGCTGTGGGCAGTGACCGAAAGAACGAGATCGCGGATACAAGCGGCAGAAATGAGCTTCCTCCGAAGGGTGGCTGGCCTCTCCCTTAGAGATAGGGTGAGAAGTTCGGCCATCCGGGAGGGGCTCAGAGTAGAGCAGCTGCTGCTCCACATCGAAAGGAGCCAGCTGAGGTGGTTCGGGCATCTGACAAGGATGCCCCCTGGGCGCCTCCTGGGTGAGGTGTTCCAGGCATGTCCCACCGGGAGGAGGCCCCGGGGCAGACCCAGGACACGCTGGAGAGATTATATCTCTCGGCTGGCCTGGGAACGCCTTGGTATTCCCCCGGACAAGCTGGAGGAGGTGGCTGGGGAGAGGGAGGTCTGGGCCTCTTTGCTTAGGCTGCTGCCCCCGCGACCCAGCCCCGGACAAAGCGGATGAAGATGGATGGATGGATGGACTTTTATTATTGAACAACAACCATGTTCTCAATGAACCCAAAAAACTCAGAAAAACTCAAAGCTGAATGTTTTTGGAAGTAGTTTTTAGTTTGTTTTTAGTTTTAGCTATTTTAGGGGGATATCTGTGTGTGCAGGTGACTATTACTGTGCATAATTATTAGGCAACTTAACAAAAAACAAATATATACCCATTTCAATGATTTATTTTTACCCGTGAAACCAATATAACATCTCCACATTCACAAATATACATTTCTGACATTCAAAAACAAAACAAAAACAAATCAGCGACCAATATAGCCACCTTTCTTTGCAAGGACACTCAAAAGCCTGCCATCCATGGATTCTGTCAGTGTTTTGATCTGTTCACCATCAACATTGCGTGCAGCAGCAACCACAGCCTCCCAGACACTGTTCAGAGAGGTGTACTGTTTTCCCTCCTTGTAAATCTCACATTTGATGATGGACCACAGGTTCTCAATGGGGACCAGATCAGGTGAACAAGGAGGCCATGTCATTAGTTTTTCTTCTTTTATACCCTTTCTTGCAGCCACGCTGTGGAGTACTTGGACGCGTGTGATGGAGCATTGTCCTGCATGGAAATCATGTTTTTCTTGAAGGATGCAGACTTCTTCCTGTACCACTGCTTGAAGAAGGTGTCTTCCAGAAACTGGCAGTAGGACTGGGAGTTGAGCTTGACTCCATCCTCAACCTGAAAAGGCCCCACAAGCTCATCTTTGATGATACCAGCCCAAACCAGTACTCCACCTCCACCTTGCTGGCGTATGAGTCGGACTGGAGCTCTCTGCCCTTTACCAATCCAGCCACGGGCCCATCCATCTGGCCCATCAAGACTCACTCTCATTTCATCAGTCCATAAAACCTTAGAAAAACCAGTCTTGAGATATTTCTTGGCCCAGTCTTGACGTTTCAGCTTGTGTGTCTTGTTCAGTGGTGGTCGTCTTTCAGCCTTTCTTACCTTGGCCATGTCTCTGAGTATTGCACACCTTGTGCTTTTGGGCACTCCAGTGATGTTGCAGCTCTGAAATATGGCCAAACTGGTGGCAAGTGGCATCTTGGCAGCTGCACGCTTGACTTTTCTCAGTTCATGGGCAGTTATTTTGCGCCTTGGTTTTTCCACACGCTTCTTGCGACCCTGTTGACTATTTTGAATGAAATGCTTGATTGTTCGATGATCACGCTTCAGAAGCTTTGCAATTTTGAGACTGCTGCATCCCTCTGCAAGATATCTCACTATTTTTGACTTTTCTGAGCCTGTCAAGTCCTTCTTTTGACCCATTTTGCCAAAGGAAAGGACGTTGCCTAATAATTATGCACACCTGATATAGGGTGTTGATGTCATTAGACCACACCCTTCTCATTACAGAGATGCACATCACCTAATATGCTTAATTGGTAGTAGGCTTTCGAGCCTATACAGCTTGGAGTAAGACAACATGCATGAAGAGGATGATGTGGACAAAATACTCATTTGCCTAATAATTCTGCACTCCCTGTATTAACTTTTACAGGCCACTGTGTAATTTAATTTAATATTTTATCTGTTAAATCTATGCTTCTGGCAGAGCAGTGATGAGCTGATCTGTTTATTTAGAAAATGAAACATCTACTTTAAAAAAAAAAAAATGAAGGTACACAGAGGAAGCTCAGATGTCCCAGTCTCAAACTGGGACTTGAATACATCTTACATTTGCAGGTGAAATTTGTCTCAAAAGCCCACGTGGGCGTGCGATGTTATCTGTATCAGGAGATTAGTGCACGTTTAAGATTTTGTACGTGAGCAGAGGGATGTTTTCAGCTTTAGACGTTTGTGTTCACAGGAAAGTTTTGGAAGAGAAAATGATCCGACTCGTCAAGCTGGACTTTGTGTGTCAGTATTTATTCAGGTTAGCATGCACACATTTGTGAAACTGTTCTACGAGCACGTGCTCCAGTCTACAAACAGTCCTCAAAAACACACACATCACTGCACACATTTGTGTGAGCATTTGTTTTTGCTTGAGTATCATGTCGTACACATTTGTAACACTTTCTCTGCATGAACTTTAACTTAAACAGAGGGAAACGTCTTTGTTTTAAACAATCATGAGTACAGTGTTCACAGAGCTTTAGTCTTCAGCTGCTCTGTGTTTCTCTTTGTGTCTTCAGCCCTTATATGAAGCCAGACTCTGCTCTTAATTACATTTCAGTATTGTTCTGTTCCCAGGAGATATAATCTCTCCAGCGTGTCCTGGGTCTGCCCACTCTACTAATACACTCGCAAATATTTAACTTGTAACATAATCTGTGTATCTACAAAGGTTCATCTAAATACGCTGGTAATCATTATGGTTTAGTAATGCTTTATAAACAATTAATGAACTATTAACTACCACCTTACTAATGCTTAAAAGTGTGCAGCTAGAAAACAACTGTGAAACCCACTAAATGACTAGATATGAATGAAAAGTAGGAAATAATAAAAGCTCAAACTTGCTGCCGACACTCAGTGGCAGCATAGCAGAGATTTCTGCAGAGTCTCAATGCTCGTGCTGCTCCTCGCCTTCTGAGTTATTCCTCCTCTTACTTCATCGTTGCTCAACTGTGTCACTATGGCAACCCCACTTGCCTGCAGGATATTTACCTTACTAGCTTTATGTTGCAATGAGATAAAAAGAGTGAACATTAATTACCAAAGTATAGAGGAGTGTGTCTGTCAGTCTTCAATATAGGATCATTTCACACGACTCTAACATGAGTCCTTCCTCACAGAGACCAGTAACACAGAGGTGTCACTTCAAAGTATTATTTTAACAGGAGCTCATATCTCTCTGTGCACTCTTGATAATAAAAAAATCTATTAATCTAGATCTATTTATCTATATATGTAGATCTATGTACATGTGTGTGGCTGCTTTGATGCCAAGATCTGCCCCGCCATTTTTTATAGATTCAACAACTGTTGTGTTTTTGGATGTACTAAGTTATGTGTAGACAAAACATTGGTTAATCCGTTCATTGTGCCTTTATCATGCTATTTCAAACATCAGTTAACAAAGATGTAAAAAGCAAATCCACAGAAAGCGATCAGCAAGGACCGAAAAGAGTGAAAAAGCAGCTCATGTCCAAAGAAAATCTTTAAGAGTGATCAAGCCCACATGAAATGAAAAGACTTAAGACTTTTGCACAGTATTGTACAGCGAGGCGTCTCCTGTCAGTGAATAGTATAAGTGTTACTGTTCCCTTTTCCTCTGTTGCCTCTTGCTTCGGTCTGGCAGGGTGATAAAAGCACCCATCCAGAGCTGAGCTCACCTGCTGATAAATCACCTCTCACTCTGCACCAACACTTTCATCTGAAGCACGATATGTGGCACCGCGCACTGTTTGTCACCCTGTTATAACAGTAACAGCTGCCGTTACATGGTGTAGCACCCACAATCAAGATGGCTGCCGTAGCATGGGGAAACAGGAAGTGGGAGGGTGAGGAAGGCTTACAGTACGGGAGACAACAGCTGGGTGACAGTCACAAACGAGTAAACAAAGGCTGCACGACTGAGCCATTTATTATAGCATAAGTAGGCATTTTTGTTATTGTTGTCGACTGAGAAAAGAGGACGGAGGCGAGTGTGTGTGTGCGCGTGTGTGTGTTTGTATGTGCGTGTGTGTGCAGGATTTTTCAAAAACAAAGTGAAAAGAGGAAAATTTAAAGACAACCACCTCAGCTAGTGGTAGACTTCAAAATCAATTATCGAGCAATCCCTGCTGCGACAAGTGCCTCAAACACTGACACACATAAAGTACACACACACACACACACACACACACACACACACACACACACACACACACACACACACATTGATTTAGTGCCTCCTTCAAGAAACAGGCAGAAAGGGAGAGGAAGAGGAAATACATCACTCGACCCTGCGCTGCTTTCTTCTTCTCTCTGTCTTGTTAAATGTGATGGCTGTGCGAGCTTGTATTTTATCTGGAAGTGGAGAAACATTATGAGCTGAAAGCTGGAGCGGCTCAGTGAATGCAGAGTAAACACTGCAATCAGCTCACAGCAGCTAAAGGGAGAGAACGCCATGTGTTAGCAAAGATGTCTTATATCTAAAACAACACAAAGAGAACAGATCATTTCCTGCCCCGTGTCTGTGTGTGTGCGCGCGTGTGTGCATGCATGTGTATGTGTGTGTGCGCACGTGCGCTGCGGTTCTACAGCAGAAATGGGTAAGACTGCTGCATTGCGTTGCAGGTCCGACACAGCTGATGGAGGTTAAGCTGATGCTGGTGGTTCCACCAGATGCACCTCAGTCTTTGATCAGGATGCTAAAAATAACTTTGAGGTTATTTTTTGGTAACAAGGTGAGGAGGGCAGAAAGGCAGAGATGCAGAACATCAGCAACAGTGACACGCTTGAAAAACAACAGACACAATGTTACTGGTTTAGGTTGTGAGTGACTCTTTATTTATGCTTTATGCTGGTCTGGTCTGTGAGTTGTTCTGTAGGAGTTTGTTCTCAGTGTTGTTTGGGTTTGACTTCAGTTACTCTGAGTATTTTTACTGTTGTTCTCTGTGTCCCTGTGATTGTGTTGATTGTGCGTTCATTGTGTCTACTTTCAGCCATCAGTGTATATACATGCAGTCCTGTCATTCCTGTGTTCAGTGTCTCGGCGTGTGTGTTTTTGGTACTTTTGGTTTATGGATTTATGCTTCTGTTATAATTAAAGACTTTCTTTGTGTGAATCCTGCCTATGCCGTGCTCCCTCGCTATATCGTGATTCACCCTTCACGGCCGCGCTGTTTCGCCGATGTTTTTTTTGGTGAAATTTTTCATGTTTTTTTTATTTTTTTATTACAGCACATTGTGTTCTGCGTCCTGATTGGCTGTAGACCATAGTCAATCAGTCTCGTGCCGTGTCTCCTGTACAGCACAGAGTGCGTTCAGCTTGTCAAATTGACTTAAATCTTCTATCCCAGCAGTGTGACTCTGCTGCACTGTATGTTTGTACGTTTTCTCCCCAACAAACACAACAATGTCGATGAAACGTCGTCACCTGCGCGTCTTTGGTTTCATCCTATAATACTGGACTGATTGTTCTAGGTTTGAACTCTGAGAGTTTAAACAAGAGAGAAACGTGTGCAGATGTTCATGCCTGTCTGAGTGTTTAAAGTGTGCAGTGAGGGGTTTTACAGCCTTCAAACATCGACAATATTGTAACAAATAAAGTTGGCTGCTTCGCAGATTTCACCTATCGCGGGTTATTTTTAGAACGTACATACCGTATTTTGTATGGTGTCACAGCTGAGATGACGATTGGCACATATCAAGTATTATTTGTATGTTATGTGAAAAAGAGAGTCAATTCTATCATTTTATGTATTGACATAAAAATTAAATGAGCTGGTTCTCATTACCAGGTTCTGTTTGAAACAGCCACAGATGAACAACCAAAGGTCACCATGTCATTATGGATTTAACAGAAACGAAGCCAAAATTCAGAAGCAGTTTGTGAAAAACTAAAAACCCTGTGTTGAAGGATCAAGTGCTCGGAAAAACTACCTCCAACCTCCTTTCTGCTCACTTTTTCTTTGACCTCCATGAAAAAATCACGACGTCTGAGTGCACTCACACTGCTCCCCAGCAATGTGATGGAAGATGTTTGTTTTGAAACCACAATGTCCTGAAGTCACTACATTACACATGTCTTCCTTCAGCCCACATGTTCTTTCTGTGTTGCTTAATGTTTAATGACATTAATAATAGTTCTAAAGGTTTTAAATACAGTGACATAACTGAGACAAAATAAGTTGTGGTAAATCCTGAAAACACAACGGAGCAGCTTGAAAATGATTTTCTTACATCAGCACAGTATTCACAGTTCACGGGAGGGTTTGACATGTTTAACATGCCACTGTCACCGAACGCTCTGACTTAGAAACCTTGATAAGCGATCAACTATTCACCCAAACTCGTGGTGTTTGAACCCAAACTGCACTCTTTTCCTAACCTGAGTGAAAAGTTTGTCACTGCTTTGATTGTTTTTTGTGCTCTGACTGTGTCTGTGTCAGGTTGGGATGATGTGGGCGTCTTTTTGGTGGAGTCTCAGGTTCCCACTCACCCACCTCTTCCTCATTAATCTCATCAACATGATGCACAGAGCAAACTAGTGGCCCACCTCTTAGCATCCTCTCTGCTGTCTCAGAGTCAGCGATTTGTAAATGATACATTT
Source organism: Rhamphochromis longiceps (assembly GCF_057381845.1). Classification (NCBI taxonomy): domain Eukaryota; kingdom Metazoa; phylum Chordata; class Actinopteri; order Cichliformes; family Cichlidae; genus Rhamphochromis; species Rhamphochromis longiceps. The sequence goes on from NC_140564.1 coordinate 1,398,306, forward strand.
TAACACGACTGGTGAACAGAGATGGGCAGTAACGCGTTACTTGTAATGCGTTACTGTAATCCGATTACTTTTTTCAGGTAACGAGTAAAATAAGGGATTACTAATGCAAAAAGGGTAATTAGATTACCGTTACTTTCCCGTAGGAACGCTGCGTTACTGCGTTAATAAAACCGTGATTTTTTTTGCGAGAATGTCTCATGACAGTGACGTAAGCGAGTGCGACGTTCGTGACAACAGCTGTGTGCAGATCAACAGTGGATCTGTCACAGTCTGGCTGGGGCAGACTGTATGTGTTTGCAAAAGAGGACTCAAACGCAGACCAAAAACTGAACGTGGGTTTAGCAAAAAACAAGACGTTTATTGAGGCTAGCAAAGAGGGTACAAACAAAAGGGCATTGGTGAAACTAAACAATAACCTAAACTGGGTGAACTAAAACTAAACATGAAAAAACCTTAAACATGGTGAACTGACATAGATACTGTACCTGAAGTTGTGACATGAATGAGCAGACGACCTGACAAAGAATGACTGAAAGCACACGGACTAAATACACACAGGAGGATAATGAGGGAAGTGGGAACACATGGAGAAACAGCTGACACATGAACATAACGACGTCACAGTGGAAGAGTAAAACTAAACACGATTAACACAAGAACACCAGACCTCTTCAAAAGAAAACAGGAAACATAAGACGCAGACATGACAACCTGAACTTGAAAACGTAAGACACAGACATGAAACACATGAAGAGCAGGGGAGACTTAACATGGGTTGGAAACACAAGGGGGAACTAATAAGCAAATTAACATAGGAGACCTAATGAGCTTAAACATACTGTAAACATCAAAATGAACTAAAACTCAAAACACTGGGTCATAAGACCCAGGATCGTGACAGGATCATATATCGAGTACGGAGAGAGTATGAGCGTGCAGCGTTTCTTTTTACAGCGAAAAAAACCCCTAAACTTCCGAGCAAGCACCAAGTGCGCTACCACGTGATGGGAAATTCACTCGCGGATTCTTCCACTGACCGCCGCAGCACACCTGCACCAGGGTAAACCTCCGCCTACCCAACTCCTGCTTTACAGGTGAAAATAGAGCAACAGGACCGCTGAGTCTTTGACTTTATTTATTTTCTGCTGTGTTTTACTTGCATCTATTTGAAAGACTGAGTGTAAACACAAAAATATTTTATTTTATGTGCTGGAATGTGCAGAAAATAGGTTTCAAATGTTAAACTAATTTCTTCCAGTCAGAGAATGGTGCATATGATTAAATTTTTGCTTGATGCATAAAGTTAAAAGATTAAAACTAATAAAACAAGTTTTAAAAAGAGACTTTTCCATTTGATTACATTTTGTATGATGGATTATGCAGAAAAAGTAGAACTGGGCTGAAAGATCTATCACTTTATTACCTATTCAGGTTGTAAATCGTGTTTTTAAAAAGTAGCTAAGTAACTAAGTAATTAATTACTTTTCAAAATAAATAATCAGTAAAGTAACGGGATTACTTTTTTGGGGAAGTAATCAGTAATTAGTTACTGATTACTTTTTTCAAGTAACTTGACCAACACTGCTGGTGAATCTGTTAGCGGCTCTCCTGGACTGGTCTCCCTCTCCGCTCTCTGTGACCTCATCAGTTTCCAGAGCTTATTCTAAATCATCTGTAACCATAACAATACAAATAACTGTCAACAAGTCACCTGTTAACCATCTAGTAAACAACACAATGCAAATCATTGCTTTGTTAACAGAAGAACAGTTGCAGTTCTGGACATTAAACTTCGGTTAATCTTAAAGACTCATTTGGGTTTTTCCTCATATACAAAGTGTCAGATCAGACAAGAAGGTTTAAAGAAAGCGTTCAAGATTTTTTTCTGAGAGCATGTTTATACTCCACATTGTCTTTAATAATGAGTTATTATTAATCTCTCTTCCTCCCCTCACCCCCAGCAGATGGCCCCACCCCTCCCTGAGCCTGGTTCTGCCTGAGGTTTCTTCCTGTTAAACAGGAGTTTTTCCTCCCGCTGTCACCAAGTGCTTGCTCATAGGGGGTCATCGGATTGTTTGGGTTTTCTCTGTCTTCTCTGCAATATTGTTGGGTCTTTACCTTACAATACAGTATGAAGGGCTTTCAGGCAACTGGTGCTATACAAATAAAACTGAAGTGAAAAGAAGAAACCTTCAGAGAATAACCGACTCCCCTCTCATCCCCATGGTCACTGATATTTCTTCCCCTAACTCTATAAGGTAATATTTGTGGCAATCAAAGCATTTTGACTGGTTTTCTACTCTGTCATGATGTCTCCACCCACTGCAGTAAATATAGTGTCATTCCTCCTCATGGTTTAGGACTGTTTCCTCTCCGAGCACACTCTCTGTCTCACAAAGTCAGGCATGTTCTGCGTTCTTGCTGGTACTCTAATATTCAATAGCAATAATCAATCACATTGCTATGACAGTGATGCTGATGCTGCTAAGACAGGACTGGCTTCAAAAGAGAGCCATTCGTGAGGCAACGGTTTCCATGTTTGGACTGATGAGCCTTTCCTCTGACTCATGGATAAGAAAAGACTGGTAAATTTGTCCTTGTGACATCAAGACAACACCCTCTGTGGGACACCATGGAAAATGTATTTAGGAATGCTGTGCAGTGCTTCCAGAGACATAAAGTGGACAAATAGAGAGATTCTGCATGAATGTGCAGGAGAAGAGGGGAAGAGATAGGAGCATAGTGTAGCAACAGTGAGAAAGAGGAACAGAAAAACGAGACAAAGAGAGAAGGTTTAAAAAGAAAGAAAAGCACACACTGCAGAGGTTTTTCAGGAAGTATAGTTGGAGAAAGCCTCTTGTCCTCTGAAGAGAAATGTTTGCACTGGAGACAATGAGGCTGCTGAGATGCTGCTGCCTCAGGCAGAGAGCTGGGGAGGTTTCAGTGCCAGCCAGGCCTCCAACAGTCTTTTCCTCAAAGCCATTCAACACAACATCAACTTCCTGCTCAAAGCCAGAATCAGCGGTGCCACATTTCAGCTGCAGCGGTGTTTAGCTTTGTGCTTTTTATTTGGTGGATCTTCAAACAAACTCACAGGTTTCCACAGAGATGCCAAATGATGGCAATGAGCTCAGCTGGTTCCCTTTGATCACACGCTGAGCGACTGCATGATGCTCTTTTCACACGATTAAACGCTGTATTTTGGCTTTCAACAGATAATTTGCTTTACTTCCAACTGCAGGTCTTCTTTCTATTATATCTTCACAAACTGATTGAATTACAGTCATGTGTTTATTAAATGAGTGAATTAGTCACTAAATAAGTGTTTAGAATTGCCTACACATTTTAACAAAGTTCTTGTTGGACAAAGTCTGACGAGAACCTTGTTAAAATGTGTAACTGGCTTCAAAACTGCTGCTTGGTATTTTCAGAGAGAGTAAATGAATAAGCTCTTTCAAATATCAAGAGCTGCTGCAGCCAGGGTTAGAAAAAAGTATCACCTCCCAGCTAATTTTGAACTCAGGAGCTATTTGTTCAGTGCCGTCTCAGTTGGACTGTTTTAGCATTCTCCACATTAACAAGCCTATCATAAATCATGCAATATAACAAATGGACTTATGCTGTGTAGATAGTGCTGCTCCTCCCGATGCCCAGAACAAGAAAAGCAAAGGTCAAATGATTAGCCTTGGTATCCCTGTGTGCCTTTAATGATAGTGCAGAACCTTTGTGCTGGGTGCGTGCCTCCTCAGCACATGTAGCGCTTGTTAAATACAGAACAGAGATAAATTAATGAAGGCTTTGTCCTGCTGCTTTGTTGGCCACTGAATAACTTAGGAGTGATGACTGAGCACAAATGTAGGCACTGTACAGTAGCTCTACTGTAGAACTGTATTAAAGTACACACAGCTTCACCAAAGCTCCTTATTTATCCTGATTAATGTAGCACTGTGTGTTTATTAGTATTAACTAACAACTGTAAATGACTCAGACTTTTATTTTTTTATGAATTACAGTCCAATTTACTGCTAGTTCTAATGGAAACAAGAGGCACGCCTTCGATGTTTTAAGCACAACGTGCATATCCGCCTGGTGGCTCCCTTCACCTCTGGTGTCCACCATTTGGTTTGGGGGTTACCATCACGACAGGCACCAACCAACATGTGGCTGCAGTTCAGTGCAGCGGCTTCAGCAATGGAGGTGCTGAACACGGTCGATTCAGACTCAGTGTCCTGTCGTTGAAGCTCTGCCTGAGGTGGGAGTTGAAGATATCGCGGACTGGGGCCGCTGGCAGGCATTTCCAGCACACCCTCACTGTAAATTTAGGTGCTCCAGGTCTGTCCAGCATCCTCCCCCGCTACCTGATCCAACTCACCACAGGTGATGACCAGTTGACAGCTCAGCCCCTCATTTTCACCCAAGTGTCCAGAACATATGGCCACAGGTCTGGTGATACAACTATAAAATCGATCATTAACTTGTCTTCTAGGGTGTCCTGGTGCCACGTGCACTTATGGACACCCTTATGTTCTAAACATGTTGTTTGTTATGGACAAACTGTGGTGTGCTACCGGGATTTAAAAATAGTTACGCAAAACAGAGCATGCCCGCTCCGACCGGCTTCATAGGGTTAATTACCGACCAATAACCTGCCTCAGCACTACTGAAGCTCCTGTCAGGCATCATAGCAGCTAAGATGAACAGGCACATGGATCAATGCATGAGCGGGGCACAGAAAGGGGCAAGAATACCAGAGGCGCAAAACACCAGCTACTGGTTGACTGAGCAGTCAGCCGAGACTGAAAGATATATATATATAAACACCCAGCACGCCCCTGCGGGCGGTTTATCCTTCAAGCTCGGGTCCTCTACCAGAGGCCTGGGAGCTTGAGGGTCCTGCGCAGTATCTTAGCTGTTCCCAGGACTGCGCTCTTCTGGACAGAGATCTCCGATGTTGTTCCCGGGATCTGCTGGAGCCACTCGCCTAGCTTGGGAGTCACCGCACCTAGTGCTCCGATTACCACGGGGACCACCGTTACCTTCACCCTCCACATCCTCTCGAGCTCTTCTCTGAGCCCTTGGTATTTCTCCAGCTTCTCGTGTTCCTTCTTCTTGATATTGCTGTCATTCGGAACCGCTACATCGATCACTACGGCCGTCTTCTTCTGTTTGTCTACCACCACTATGTCCGGTTGGTTAGCCACCACCATTTTGTCCGTCTGTATCTGGAAGTCCCACAGGATCTTATATATATATATATATATATATATATATATATATACACACAGTGGGGCAAAGAAGTATTTAGTCAGCCACCGATTGTGCAAGTTCCCCACCTAAAATGATGACAGAGGTCAGTAATTTGCACCAGAGGTACACTTCAACTGTGAGAGACAGAATGTGAAAAAAAAATCCATGAATCCACATGGTAGGATTTGTAAAGAATTTATTGGTAAATCAGGGTGGAAAATAAGTATTTGGTCAATAACAAAAATACAACTCAATACTTTGTAACATAACCTTTGTTGGCAATAACAGAGGTCAAACGTTTACTATAGGTCTTTACCAGGTTTGCACACACAGTAGCTGGTATTTTGGCCCATTCCTCCATGCAGATCTTCTCGAGAGCAGTGATGTTTTGCGGCTGTCGCCGAGCAACACGGACTTTCAACTCCCGCCACAGATTTTCTATGGGGTTGAGGTCTGGAGACTGGCTAGGCCACTCCAGGACTTTCAAATGCTTCTTACGGAGCCACTCCTTTGTTGCCCGGGCGGTGTGTTTTGGATCATTGTCATGTTGGAAGACCTCGTTTCATCTTCAAAGTTCTCACTGATGGAAGGAGGTTTTGGCTCAAAATCTCACGATACATGGCCCCATTCATTCTGTCCTTAACACGGATCAGTCGTCCTGTCCCCTTGGCAGAAAAACAGCCCCATAGCATGATGTTTCCACCCCCATGCTTCACAGTAGGTATGGTGTTCTTGGGATGCAACTCAGTATTCTTCTTCCTCCAAACACGACGAGTTGAGTTTATACCAAAAAGTTCTACTTTGGTTTCATCTGACCACATGACATTCTCCCAATCCTCTGCTGTATCATCCATGTGCTCTCTGGCAAACTTCAGACGGGCCTGGACATGCACTGGCTTCAGCAGCGGAACACGTCTGGCACTGCGGGATTTGATTCCCTGCCGTTGTAGTGTGTTACTGATGGTGACCTTTGTTACTTTGGTCCCAGCTCTCTGCAGGTCATTCACCAGGTCCCCCCGTGTGGTTCTGGGATCTTTGCTCACCGTTCTCATGATCATTTTGACCCCACGGGATGAGATCTTGCGTGGAGTCCCAGATCGTGGGAGATTATCAGTGGTCTTGTATGTTTTCCATTTTCTGATGATTGCTCCCACAGTTGATTTTTTCACACCAAGCTGCTTGCCTATTGTAGATTCACTCTTCCCAGTCTGGTGCAGGTCTACAATACTTTTCCTGGTGTCCTTCGAAAGCTCTTTGGTCTTGGCCATGGCGGAGTTTGGAGTCTGACTGTTTGAGGCTGTGGACAGGTGTCTTTTATACAGATGATGGGTTCAAACAGGTGCCATTCATACAGGTAACGAGTGGGGGACAGAAAAGCTTCTTACAGAAGACGTTACAGGTCTGTGAGAGCCAGAGATTTTCCTTGTTTGAGGTGACCAAATACTTATTTTCCACCCTGATTTACGAATAAATTCTTTACAAATCCTACCATGTGGATTCATGGATTTATTTTTCACATTCTGTCTCTCACAGTTGAAGTGTACCTCTGGTGCAAATTACTGACCTCTGTCTTCATCTTAAGTGGGGGAACTTGCACAATCGGTGGCTGACTAAATACTTTTTTGCCCCACTGTATATATATATATATATATATATATATATATATATATATATATATATATATATATAGCATTAGGAAGATGGCCCCAACTGACCGAGTGCTCAGTGAATACCTCAGGCAGCAGAAACCCAAGAAAGAGGAGGGAGACGAGGAACCATCATGGAAGGACAGGCCCCTGCACGGTATGTACCACCGGCAGATAGAGGAGGTGGCTGATATCCAGAAATCCTACCAGTGGCTGGACAAAGCTGGACTGAAAGACAGCACAGAGGCACTAATCATGGCAGCACAAGAACAAGCTCTGAGCACAAGATCCATAGAGGCTGGGGTCTATCACACCAGGCAAGACCCCAGGTGCAGGCTGTGTAAAGATGCCCCAGAGACAATCCAGCACATAACAGCAGGGTGCAAGATGCTAGCAGGCAAGGCATACATGGAACGCCATAACCAAGTGGCCGGCATAGTGTACAGGAACATCTGTGCCGAGTATAACCTGGAAGTCCCGAGGTCAAAATGGGAGATGCCCCCAAGGGTGGTGGAGAATGACCGAGCTAAGATCCTGTGGGACTTCCAGATACAGACGGACAAAATGGTGGTGGCTAACCAACCGGACATAGTGGTGGTAGACAAACAGAAGAAGACGGCCGTAGTGATCGATGTAGCGGTTCCGAATGACAGCAATATCAGGAAGAAGGAACACGAGAAGCTGGAGAAATACCAAGGGCTCAGAGAAGAGCTCGAGAGGATGTGGAGGGTGAAGGTAACGGTGGTCCCCGTGGTAATCGGAGCACTAGGTGCGGTGACTCCCAAGCTAGGCGAGTGGCTCCAGCAGATCCCAGGAACAACATCGGAGATCTCTGTCCAGAAGAGCGCAGTCCTGGGAACAGCTAAGATACTGCGCAGGACCCTCAAGCTCCCAGGCCTCTGGTAGAGGACCCGAGCTTGAAGGATAAACCGCCCGCAGGGGCGTGCTGGGTGTTTTTTATAGCATATTTTAAAGCAGACCGGACCGGACTGGCAGACCGGGGTGGTGGTCCCCATCTTTAAGAAGGGGGACCGGAGGGTGTGTTCCAACTACAGGGGGATCACACTCCTCAGCCTCCCTGGGAAAGTCTATGCCAGGGTGCTGGAAAGGAGAGTTCGTCCGCTAGTTGAACCTCGGATACAGGAGGAACAATGCGGTTTTCGTCCTGGTCGCGGAACACTGGACCAGCTCTTTATCCTCTCGAGGATACTTGAGGGGGCATGGGAGTTTGCCCAACCAGTCTACATGTGTTTTGTGGACTTGGAGAAGGCATTCGACCGTGTCCCTCGGGGTGTCCTGTGGGAGGTGTTGCGGGAATATGGGGTGTCTGGCCCATTGCTACGGGCCATTCGATCCCTATACAACCGTTGCAAGAGCTTGGTTTGCATTGCCAGCAATAAGTCGGACTCGTTCCCGGTGGGTGATGGGCTCCGCCAGGGCTGCCCTTTGTCTCCGGTTCTGTTCATAATTTTTATGGACAGGATTTCTAGGCGCAGCCAAGTGGCGGAGGGCTTTCATTTCGGTGGCCTCAGAATCTCATCTCTGATTTTTGCGGATGATGTGGTTCTGTTGGCTACATCGGGTGAAGGCCTCCAGCTCGCACTGGAACGGTTCGCAGACGAGTGTGAAGCAGCGGGAATGAGGATCAGCACCTCCAAATCTGAGGCCATGGTTCTCAGCCGGAAAAGGGTGGATTGCCCACTCCGGGTCGGGGATGAGTTCCTGCCACAAGTGGAGGAGTTCAAGTATCTCGGGGTCTTGTTCGCGAGTGATGGGAGAAGGGAGCCGGAGATCGACAGACGGATTGGGGCTGCAGCTGCAGTAATGCGGACGCTGCACCGTGGTGAAGAGGGAGCTGAGTGTAAAAGCGAAGCTCTCAATTTACCGGTCGATCTACGTCCCTACCCTCACCTATGGCCACGAGCTGTGGGCAGTGACCGAAAGAACGAGATCGCGGATACAATAAAACAGGAAACACACAGACCGAAGCTCTGACTCGCAACACTCAAGCTTAACACAGTAACGGGGGAGACACAGGGAACATAGCGACAAAGACATGAAATGTGGGATTAGGAAAAGCATAGAGTAGACATGGGAACAGAGACTAAACACAGGCTGACATAACTACTGTGGGAGGAAGGACTGCAGTCACTAAGCACTAAAGAAAACCAAAACTATGACCAACAATGATCAAATAACATGATCACACAGTCTGAAATACAAATACCATGACATTTCCTTTGCCCCTAATTTTAACGCCCTCTGCTAACTGACCAGATGCCACACTCTGATTAAAAAGTGTTCCTTACATGTTTTTGTGAGCAGTGGATATGTTTGGGTGTCTATGTGGGTGTGTGTGAACGGTCGTGTGGTTGAAAACAACAAAGGAATGATTTTAGGATCACAGTCTGATAGACTGCCTTTATTTGGCTGAGGTGATCTTTACATGTAAGAATCAGCTGCTCTCAGAGAAAAGATCTGTGTAGTCAGATTTCTCCCCGTCAGCACACTGCTGCAGAGCCCTGTGATCCATTACAGTCCCATTGACACAAAGGATGAGCTATGAGATGTAGATCTATGTGAAGACTGATCACTCCATAATCTATGTTCAATATCAGGACTGAAAAAGAGCTTTTAAAAGCCTGCCAAGACACCATAGTGGATACATCTGATTTCATCAAAATGGCACAAATTAATGTTTGTGTAATTAGACGTGGTGAGGAGGTTTCAAGATGACTTCTTTGATGTCTGATGCAGATTGCCCATCATATAACCTCTACTGCATTTCGGTCACCCTCCACATTAAGCTTGTGTACACTACTTTGATGTAACTTTCTTACTCTGAAACTGGCATCTTATTGATGACAGTACACTGATTTCCAAAATCAACAAAACTGCCTGCTCTTTACATTTATGTTCTTTGGATTAGCAGGGGAACCAATAACCACATTATTAGGTGTGTTTTACTGAAAATGTATATTTGACCTTATTGGATAGTCATTAGTCACATTCTGCATTGACCTTCCACTGTCAGTGCTGGCAGCAGAGAGGACACTGCAAAAGGGGAGCTGGGGGTGCTATCACTACAGACTACTCTGACCAACATGTTGCTTCTTCATCAGTTAGAGCCGTGCACATCAGTTGATATTTGAGGGATCCTTTTAGTACGTATCTCTGAAGATATTTTACAATTTCCCCTTGCTGGCTTTGCAAAGGATAGAAGGATCAATCAAAAGTAAAAAACCAACAAACACATTAAAAACACCCATAATGATCAACCAGATACTGTCAAATTATGTAAATTAATGGCTTCTTAAATTGTAGAAGTTTTCCATAGTTGAAATTTACATGAGCTCGTCTGTAGTTTGGAGATGTTTACATTAAGTAAAACAATGACAGTACATACGTATAAATAGAAATATGAGATTAAAGTGCTAAAAATAAACAAGGTCAGAATTGCTATTATTAGTTGGGTTTTATAAATAAAATGATTTGCCAATTATACAAATAGACATGCAGTGTTACAAATGTAATAAATGTATGGATAAAACTATTTTAAAAGGTTACATTGGTGACAATATTAACTTTGTCTTTTTACACAAAAAGTATTACTACCTTTTGAGTTACAATGTTTACTGTTAACATAAGTTTAAAATTCAAATAATGTACTGCTGCTGTAAGATCACTTCTACTTTATTTCTTGATATAGATTGTTCCTTATTTAAAAGGAAACATTTGGCTTGTGGTTGAATGACATCAATAACAGAATGATGACGATTACAAAAACACCTTTATTAATTACACTTGCACTAAATTCTGTTAATAACAGAACACAGTGGAGAACTTTTGCCTCTCTTTCAATTCAATTTTCAATTTTTATTTGTTTTACTTTTATGGAGAAACAAAGGAGGACAAAACTGAAAAAGAGCTGACAATGAAACAGAGAACCCTGAACTTAGAACCACACTGAACGTGGCTCCTACGCCTACAGTCAAACACACAACTATGTTTCAAACTGCTAAAGTTAACAGCAGTGCATGGTGAAATACAATGAAACATTTAGCTGTCCTGAATTAAATGTGAGCAAAGGCTGTAGAAGCACCAATGTGTTCCTTCTGTGAGGAGCAGGAAGACGAACACACAGTCCATGTGATGCACAACGGGACACAGAAGATGAGTGAGGATGATGATTGCAAACACGACACTCGAACTTGATGTGAGACTTGCAACCTGCTATACAGTACATATCAGGAATGTAAGCCTCGGTGAACCTTCAAGGGTTTGCCAGAAACACCTCAGCGTTCAGACTCTTATTAAAATGTTTCAAACTTCATGGCTACAACATCCTGTCTGAAAAACACGCTTTATTATCATTTGAATTTAAACAAATCTGTTTTATTTTTTTGCATCTCTCTTATTATTAGTTGTCTGAAATTTTGCAGATTTTGGTTAAAAAACAGAAAAAAAAGAAAACCCAACAAATTTACTGTAAAATACTCTAAACTATTCGTCGATTACACAAAAATTCCCCGTTTCAAGAGCAGGTAGAGACAATCTTGGTGTTAAGATAGGAAGAAAACTGTATTTTGACAATTTTCTAATGTCTGAATTTTTCATTTAAAGTTAAACTTTAACTTTAACTAACAGTTTTAGCAATTAAATTAAATTAAATTAAATGTTTTACTGGCTTTATGTTTGATTACATTTTTCTTTTAAACAACACAGGTATATTTAATATATATTTAAAGAATAAGTGAAGTCTATGCACGTTTTAAACATGAAGAAGAGAGGAGAGGCTTTTGCAAAGACAAAAGGAGAACATACCGTCCACTATGCCAGATACATGTAATATTACTGAGCTCCTAACATTTCTACATCCATAATGTTCTGGGTCTGAGAACTGGGAGATGAATGCCCATTAACACGGAGCTCTGTTTATCTGATGCCACTTGAGGATTTACTCGTCTCTGTGGAACCCGTCACATCAACTGTCCTATTTTCTCTCATCCATTTAGCCTTTAAGCTACAAGCAGGGGTGGGCCTTTCTAGAGGGGCTGTTTCAGTTGCCTGCGACAGGCTGAGAGTGGTGGAACAGCCAAAGAGTCAGTCTCTGGTCACATCCAGGTTCTGCAGTCTCTTCTGTAGACCGTGTCCCAACTGGAATCTCTGATCTCCATCTGCGACTCATATGGTAAATGGCCTGTATTTATATAGCGCTTTACACATCCAGTCATCCACCCATTCACACACACATTCACACACTGGTGATGGCAGCTACATTGTACCCACAGCTGGGGCGCACTGACAGAGGCGAGGCTGCCGGACACTGGCGCCACCGGGCCCTCTGACCACCACCAGTAGGCAACGGGTGAAGCAAACTCCCAACTCTTGAGCCACGATCACCCTTTATTTCCCAGATTCATCTCAGAGGGCCCTGTCAGCTCTACCAGGCAGGCCTCCTAAGCAGCCCTGCCTGACTGCCTTGCAAAAGGGCCGTCTGAGCATCATCAGGCTATTGCCCAGTGCCTCTGGCTTGTGTGCACTCCAGTCCCCTGGTTCTCCAAGCCTTTGACTGTATTTGCTCCTGGTGTCCTGGATAAGACCTTTAACTTTGTGAACTGCTCCGTTCTGAGGATAACAGAACCAGGCCAAGATTATACTGTAACACTCGTGAAAAACAAATTTTCCATATCATATTATTCCACAACATAGTCGGTCGTAGATACGAGCAAGCTAGGAAGGACAAGCCGAGGATCCAAAGACTGTAGAAGTGAGATTTAACTCCTCAGAAATGTCCCACTGCTGTCTTTTGCATCCACCTCATTCACTCTATTATTCCACTCTCTCCCACACTTTTCTTTGTTGCTGTCTTTGTATTTCTTCTCCTCTTTTTGCTTCTTCTTCAGTTCCTCCATCCTGAGGCCCCCTCAGTCTTTGTCCTGCAGCTACAATAGCAATGAGATATTTTGCATTAAGGTCCTGACTGGCTGGGCTAAATGGGGTGGTATGCAATTAGTTTTGCGAGTACTTATCTCATTAAAGTAAATGAATTATTGATTTAATGACACTCATGCTTTTAGAGACAGGAGAGCTGCTATTATGACTGTCTGTGTTTGAAAGGACACTGTCCAGCTCAGCACTGAAGCGGCCTCTCGTCTCAGCCGCTCACTGCTCACTAGTTTTCTTATTGTCTGTTTCCATCGTGAGTTTCTTATCATCTCTTACATCATGTGTCACCATCTTTTTCACAATTGGATACACATGTCACTGTTGTTTCTGGAATACTGTGGTGGGAAATGTGTACAACTGCAATAATTATCATCATACTGATTAAGCTGATGGTGTCAGGGAAGTCTACAGAGTTTTATGGAAAGTTGTGATTTTGTGCAAATTTATCTCTGAATGAATTCGACAGATTTTGGAGGATTTTGTCTCCTCAAATTTCAGTGGCACTGTAACGTGTACTGACAGAAGGTCAGACCTCTGCTGAGCCAAGCATTCCTTTAACCTTAACTGGGAATGACTTCATGAATGTTTTCATTACACATAACATCATTTAGGCCACAGCTACTAGTTTCTTTTTCCCCAAACCATCAACGTGTCTTTTAGACCCCATTCCTACAAAACTGCTCAAAGAAGTCCTGCCATTAATTAATTCTTCGATCTTAAATATGATCAACCTATCTCTAATAATCAGCTATGTACCACAGGCCTACAAGCTGGCTGTAGTTAAACCTTTGCTCAAAAAGCATCTCTAGACCCAGCAGTCTTAGCTAATTATAGGCCAATCTCCAACCTTCCTTTCATATCAAACATCCTTGAAAGAGTAGTTGTCAAACAGCTTATAGATCATCTGCAGAGGAATGGTTTATTTGAAGAGTTTCAGTCAGGTTTCAGAAACGTATCCTCTGAAGCTGCAGGTGATTCTTCTGTAAGAATTATACTGAACAAGAATGACCGAGACAGACGTTGTTGTTGTTTTTAAGCAAAGAGGTCAAATAAAAAATGTAAAAACAGAAAAGAGTAATTCATGGCCAAGATACATCAAGTGTGTTGCTTCAAGGGGAGATCCCTCGTCCTTCAGATGTCTAACGTTGTTTCCATTGTTATGAAATATGATGGCGTAGCTTATAATATTGTGCAACACACTTTCAAACTTATCAATAAAAAATGTTTTGTTCAGGTTTTCTCAAAAACGTTTGTGTACCTGACGGGAGATCAGGGGTGGATGGAGAGAGCTCTGCACACTGACTCAACTCTTTACTTTACTAGATTCAAGATACAAGATCTTTTATTTGTCACACGCATAGTTATACAAGTATAACACAGTCAAATGTGTCCTGTACGCTCCTCGACTGTGCAAAAAGAGAGAGAAAACATTATGCACAGTAAGTAAGTAAATATACACAAAGATGAAACTATAAAACTAGAAGATTTTGGAATGCATAACAAAGCAATAAATAAGTAAAAAGGTTCACAGTGAGAGCGTAGTGGTCAGGAAGTCGTGGCAGCGCCATCTTATCGCTGTCACATGGATACCAATGATCTGATTGCTCTTTTTTCTGTTGTTCTGCAGACTGTGTGACTGTAAGTAATACTGCTTTAAACCGCGGTGATGATGACCGAAGTGTGTGTGTGTGTGTCTAGTTTCTCTGATGAATTACAGTAGAAGTAGCAGGTCTCTAATATTTGACCCCGTATCTACCGCTTCCTTCGCCTCCTCTCTACTTATGTGGACACCTGCTTGGACACCGAGGCCTTCCTTCTTGCAATTAACCTCACCCACAAGGCAGACTCCTACACACACCTGCGGTGATTAGCCAGCACAAATAGCTGTCTAATACCCACTAAATGCTCTCATAACTCATGAAAAGACTTTGTGACCCCGGACTGACTCACAGCCTGTGGATCATGAATCAAAAAGAAGTGTGAAAATAAGCAGTTCTGCCTTGATTGTTAATCAGGTTTAGCTCTGCTCACGTCAGTGGTCGGCGCTAACACTCAAGACCATGATAACCAGAGAAGCATAGATGCGAGGGTTATGTGGAAGAAACCTTCGTTCTGAAAGTCAGCCACAAAGCATAATGTTTTCATCTCTGTGGGTTCATTTCTTTATAAGTGAGCAGGCTTTGAAATCAACAGGGGATCAATTCATTGTTTCCCCCATTGTAGATGGAAGTGTTTCCAAAAGGCTTTAACAAAACCACAAAACATGAATGCACATAAATCATAACATTACTTATGATTAGGAAACAGTTGTGACTGTTTATTAACAATCAAGTATTTATTTATTTATTTTCCCGTCTGTCCCGTTTGGTTCTTTTGCATCAGAATTCTTGTCTAAAGGCAAAGAAAGATGCCCAACAGATTTACTTTACCAAATGGACCATCCCAGCCTTGCCGTATTGGTCTATTTGATTCACCTTTTATTGTTTATTTTATTTTAAACTGCTAAACACGGGACAGACGTGACTGGGGGAAAGAAAAAGAGCGAGGAGGAGGGATGGAGATAAAGGGCAAAAAAACAAACAAACAAACAAACAAAACAAACAGACAAAAAACACATCTATCAATCACCTGGATCACCTGTTGAGAAAGAAAAAAGAGAAAACAAGCAAAAAAAGAGCAACATAATAAACAACATCATGATGATCTATGGGAATATGACAGTAAATACTACATATTATTGTGCAGCACGTACTTTTAACTAAAGTTTAATAACGTTTTGTGAAATGTGTGTGTGTGTGTGTGTGTGTGTGTGTTGTGGATACATGAAATCTTTCACCCAGTTGCATTGTAGGAACTTTATTTCAGTTCCTATAATATTTCATTGGTGTGTAAGATAGTATAGACACTCATAGCTGCTGTTAGTGAGTCTCCAACAAATGACTGTGTTCTTAATCACACAAACTTAACTGTGTGTGTATATGTGCACTCATGAATGTGTGTAATGCCACACGTGCTGAACAAGCTTATATTCAATTAATATTTGGGTGGCTGCTGCTGCTCTGGCCGAGCGCTCCTTAACGACTGGGGCTGTAATAGGAGGCAGTGCAGCAGAACTGCTGCCTGTGTGGGAGGCCGAGGTCATAAACAGCTGCTGTGGCTCGGGGTAAAAACAACTGCTCCTCTCTCTTTTTTTGTCTTCCCTGAAGAGTTGAAATAACTATATGAATGAAACTATGAGAAAATATATTATTATTATTATTATCATTATTATTATTGTTGTTGTTATGTAAACTCATGTTCCCAGTTTACTATTTAGAGTTTCAGCTAAGTTCATGAAATGAACCGGTACATCTTTCTTTCTTAAACGTTTTGAACTCCTCCAATCTTGTTCACTAAAATTTGCCCACACCAACCATGCAGCTGTGATCATTTTGTACTCCTACTGTGGAAATAGAGACAAATCACACGTTTTACCACTGAAATAATGTCTCATAACCCAAAGAAGCAGGGGTTGGTTTGCAAATGTTCCACAGCTCAGTGCGTTACAGTGTTACTCTTTGTTTCTGTTTCAACTTCTTGTCTAAATTTTCTTCTGATTTTGTTCATGAAAGATGAACATCATGAGTATTATGTTTTCAGCAGTGCTGTTTGTAGCTGCATCACCTGAACTCACAGTCACCAGTATTTCTATGAACACACAGATATTCACTCTCCAGAGAATGAATGAGGGATGCTGTGCTCTTTAGCTGCAGACTTTTTGCTGAATTTACAGACTTGTGCTATTTGCCATGTCTGTGCAGAGCTTTGGTGCACTATAAGTGTACACTAACTTCAAATTAAAATTAAAGTGAAATTGGAAACTTCATTTTGCTGTAAAATGTTATGATGACATACGACAACAACAAAATTAATATTTCACTTAAAGCACTAACATTTGTTAATATCATTAGATTTTGTCCCTGGTGGCAGACACAATTACACAGCAGCATAAGTCTCATAGGGGAACGAACTAAGTGCATATGCTGTGAAGATAGTGAATGCTCTCAGGCACAGAGCCCATCAGTGAAGTTCCTGAAAGTGAAGTGGGTCCCCCTCATGCACCTCGCATGAGTGGGACCTTTTACCTGACTGACTACAGAGTAGGTTTTCATAGTCCATGCCACAAACGGATACTCAGCCCCCACCAAACGATGCCTCTGTTCCTCAAATACCAAATTTACTGCTAAAAACTCCCCGTCTCCTACGTGTCATAATTCCTGTCAGACAGCAAACTGCAGTGTGTGAAGAAGCCACTATTTTTCAGGCACCGAGGGCAGATCTGGTGGCTGTTATTGGGGTTAGTGACTCCTCTTTTAGCTGATGGCAAGAGAGACTGCCAGCAAGTGGACACAGAAGCCACTCAACCCCCGACCATTTAATAATAACAAGGTTATGTACCTTTAACTAAGGATATCCCCGAGCAACGGCATTAGGAGAGTTGAAATGTAAAGCTGGATATTTTCACATTAGTCTGTGTAATCCATCATATGTGTAAGTTCAGAGACGTGCTGATAATTAAGACGTGTGACCTCAAGAGTTAGAGGTTATGAGGTTAGTTTGGTAAGTTCGTTTTTTTTTTTTTTCTGTCAATTTTGAATGAGGTGTGTTTCATGGTTATCTGCGTGGGTAGGACTGTTTCTTCCTTCTCTGGAGTTAGCTAACTTTGAAGAGCGGGAAAGCCGCGTAGAGCCGTAACGTCTTCGCATATAGCTCCGTGAATGACAGGTTACTTTCTGCTTAACTGGAGTTGGTGATTGTTGGTAGTAGTGGTAAGACTGACCGACATGGTTTTGGTGATTTTATGAGTGTTTTATGATGCTCTATCTAAAATTCCTGTTTTTGTCAGTGGAGTTTAGTCGCGGGCAACCGCATTAACTTGATTGATGAAAGGTTTAATTCAACTAAACCAGCGTTTAGGGGAGTTAATAACAAGGAGTAAGATAAAATCTGTCACAATAATTGCATGTGCATTGCATTTTATTTTTTTGTAATATATTCACTTAGTTTTCGAATTCAGAATGATTTAGGTGGATAATTGTTCGGGTTATAGTTTCTCTGGTGCTCTGCATTAAGGCTGACTAACGGTGCGTTCACACCGAACGCGATAGACGCCCCTAGCTGATCGCGTGCACATTTGCACCTCGAAGCACGTCCAGCATGAACTGGTCGAGCTTTAAGATATGCAATTTTCACGCGTATGAAGAAGAGATCTGGGAGGAAGTAGTGCCAGATGGTATGTTATTAAAATGGCAGCTGTCAATCTAGCGTTTGAAGAAAGAGTCTCCCTTCTCTATTTGCTGTGGAGAGCAGAGCAGTGCGTAAAGGACGTCCTCACCGTACCTGGGTCCATCAGGTCTTCCACAAGCGTGAGCAGTTTGGTGAGTCTCACCACTTGCTCCAGAAGCTCCGTCTGGATGACGGCCGCTTTCAGCTGTACCACCTTCTGTCCCTTGCCGAGTTTGAGGAGCTGCTGTCCCGCAGATTTTACCAGCTCGAGCGGTAGACGTGATAAGCGCGAATGCCGAAAATGCACCACACAAACTGCAGCGCGTATTTTACTTCGCGCTTCAAAGGCGTCAGTCGTGTGAAGTAGGCAGAAAAGCGTTTTCTCAATGCAAATCTGCTTCCGAAGTTTAGCTGCACCCCCAGTCGCGCTTCATCGTGCTCCTCCATTGACTTTACATGTAAACCTGAAGCTCTGGTCGCATCTATCGCGTTCGGTGTGTACGCACCGTAACAGTCTTCACATTTCACAGTATGTAGATATTAACACAAATTTGTCAGAGTAATAACTTTGTTTTAATTAATTTCTCTCCCCAGAAATGCATCACAAAGGTGTTGGTAAATTCACTAAAGAACAAGGCCCAAGACAAAAGTCAGGCAGCATTGAATGTGAAAAAGCCTAGAAGAGCAGAAGTCAATTACTGTCCGCAGTATCCAAAAGGAGAAACCACTGACAGCCTGGAAAAAGAGACAATTGCACTGCTTTCAGAGGTTCAGAAGAGAAACAATGACAATATAGTGACAATGAAAATGCAGAAGACTTTTTCGTACAGAAGGCACGAAGTTATTCAAGGACAGCCCTTCATTGCAGATTTTAAAAGCAGATGGCCAGCTCTGTTCACCGAGAAAGAGGTGCATGTCCTATATGTCTAGCTTTATGTCGCAAGAGTGTGTTTATGGTTGACCAGTTATTTCTTGTTTCATTAATATTGACATAACATAGTGATAAAACAGCTAATAATTCCTGGTATGTCCTTCCTCTGGTGCATATTGTAAGTGCATTGTTCATGTTTTTCAGATTGACAAGGAATTCCTGCGCATATCGACAGTACCGCTGCTATCTAGATTCTTTTATGAGCTAGACTTGTACACTCCACGCATGATGGAGCTCTTTCGAGGCAAAGGTGGGGTGGCTGGCAGAAAAATGAGACACATCATCGTGGCCATCTCTAAGGTGGGTTAGATCTGTGCTTAAGAACTTTTTATGCCCATAATCTGGCAATTTTATGAGCAAAGATATCTATACATATGGTAGACAAAAGTCCTAAGAGGTTTTCATATTTTATACAAATTATATAAGCATCAGTCTTATATTAATAAGTAATTGATAACATCGTATGGTTAATTTTGATCAAAATGAAAAAAAAAAAAAAAAAAAAAAAACCATTAGTGTTTAGTTGCCTCATTTTGTGTCTGATTTGGTTGAGACAGATGTTTCGAGGTGGCTGTAGCTCAGGTGGTAGAGCAGGTCAGCTACTAACCAGAAGCTTGGCGGTTTGGTCCCAAGCTCCTCCAGTCTGCATGCCAAATATCCTTGGGCAAGATACTAACCCCAAGTTGCTCACCGATGCATTCATCGGAGTGTGAATGTGTATGAATGTTAGACAGGAAGCACTAAACCCGGTGGCGCCAGTGTCCGGCAGCCTCGCCTCTGTCAGTGCGCCCCAGGGTGGCTGTGGCTACAATGTAGCTGCCATCACCAGTGTGTGAAGGTGTGTGTGAATGGGTGGATGACTGGATATGTCATCGCCTTGAGGCGACTTATGTTGTGATTTGGCGCTATATAAATAAAATTGAATTGAATATGTAAATTGCTTTGGGGTCCTTAGGGACCAGTAAAGTGCTATATAAATACAGGCTATTTAAACAGTTTAGAAAAAGTGATTGGGTGAATGAATTGTTGTTTAAAGGCAGCTTTGAGTGCTCCGAGTAGAAAAACGCTATATAAGAACCAGTCTATTTACCATGTGGCCTTTTGGACTCTTCCAAACTAAGTATTCCTTTTTCAAACTGCTGCCTAAAAGCTAAATATTGTCATTATGGATTCCCTTTTTTCTTAGGATGACACAATACATACAAGACGAGCATGCATCCTGAAGTCCTTGTGTGTCTACTGTTTTAAAGTTTAAAATTGTAAGTCATAAAATGTTCATATAAACTATGTGGTTTGCTCTGTGGCTATTATACAAAGATTGTTCGTCCATAACTTAAAGTCTTATACACTTGAAGTGTAAACACTGATTTTTGCCAGATAGCAATTGTTACAAAGGCAAATGCACACTGGTTTTCACAAATTGTTTGAGTGGAGCAGTTATACTCAAAATTGAATGTTTTCTCCACACGTTAAATAGCATAAAGTCACTATTAATGGATACAGCCTGATTAAATGGAGGACTAATGTATGCAAGCAACATAGTAATGTTGAATGTTATGTCTGAGCTTTAAATTGTGTTAAAATTCATATTGTTGTTTGCAATGCATATTTTACTACATTTTACCAAAGTTGTTTTCGGGATAATATTTTTTGTCTGCAAACTATTCAACAGACTTATTTCATTTTTATTGTTAGGGTTAGGGTTATTTTATTGTATTTTTTTCTTTCAGTCAGCATGTCTTGATCTGGAAGTTCTGTGGTCTTATATAGCTTTGCAAAAACTGCATAAAAAGCGCTTGCAGGAACAAAAACATAATATTCCAGAAACACGCTTTGCCGATCCGATCAGCTGTTTGTAACACTTCCTACGTCCATCGGCATGAACTATCACATGACCACATGACCTGCCCCGAAACCGGAAGTGACATCATTTTGCGGAAATGTAGTTTTTTACCATCGTGGCCTTATGAGCCTATACTTGTGTTTTTAAAAGTTATGTTTGACTTTATGACTTTCTGTGTCGTTTCTGGGATGCTGAGGACTCATATTGCACTGCTGGAAATATTTTATTTTGATGCATATGCTGTTATTTTGCAAATTTGCACTATAATATATTTTTTCATTTTTCCTGCAGTATATGAAAATTGGTGTATCTCAAAAATAAAACTATGAAGACACTTAAAATAAATTTCCTTTGGTGGGAAACTAGTTTGTGCAACTTTTTTTGTATTTACAGTTTTGAGGGATAAGCCTCTTAAATTTCTCTAACTAGAAATATATGTTAAAAAAATCAAGAACGATTTTCGATTTTTTTGTAGTTTATTGCACTTGTTTGCAATTTATGTAATTACTATGCACTTAATGCAGACATATTATTAAAATTTGGGCTATAATGGTTGTATTGATGTATAGCAACTTGAAATGCTCCAAAAAATGGCTCCACAGCATGTAAAAATATACTATAAGCTCTGGCGGACTTGGTTCTATGGTAGGTCTTAAAGGGTTAATAATGGATTGCATTTATATTGCGCTTTTCAAGGCACCCAAAGCGCTTAACAATTCCACTATTCATTCACTCTCACATTCACACAATGTGAGAGTGAATGTGAGAGTTGGTCCCTTCTGGGGGTCCTTGAGGATCAGGACTGTCCAGCCTTTGGTTAGCCACTCTGGGTATCTCTCATTTGTGCTGCCAGTCGCTCGTGGAGTGCAGTCAGTTCCTTCAGCCAGTAGGCGTGAACCATGTCGGGCCGTGGTGCTGTCCAACTCTTCATACTGAAGACCTTTTCTTGGATATCTGCCCCTGTGATGTTACTGGACCCTGTTCAGGGAGGTCGCTGTGGTCTGCCCTCAGATCCACTAGCTCCTGAGCATTGCTGTTATGGGTTGCGTCCTTCTCCCATATGCTATTCCAGTATTGTTCTGTCTCCAGCCTTGATGGTGCTGTTCTCATGTTGTTCCCCTGCCACTGAGAGTACACCTTGTTGTACCTCGTTAATCTCTAGCTGTGAGAGCAGTCCCTTCTTTCGAATGTTGGAACACTGAACTACTAGTTGTTTGGATGTTGGGTATCGAAGAATCCATAGGTCTCTCATCCTATTCATGTAGCCCCTTCCACCAGGGTTACTTGCGTAGTAGCATTCCAACAACGCCCTGTTTTCGTCTCTTGCCCACCGATGCCTTCTTGTTCCAGTAGTCCACTTCTCGTCAGGGTGCCCTGCTTCCTCAACACCTGACGCGGACCTTGTTGATCTAGGCGACGTCCGAGCCGGCATGCCTTCATATTTATCTGTCTCGCTCATGTCTGCGGTAGGCTTGCTTAGCATAGGGGGTCTAGCCTTAGGACCCTTACTGGACACAGACACCCCAGGCGGGAATCGAATTCACGATCCTCTCCGTATATATCATCATTTGGACTGCAATCCTGAACCTGCAGCTGAACAAATCAGAACCTCACTTGTCTGCTTAGGAAGTTGTCCATCACAGTCTTTTATCATAGCAGAGAGAAGGATGTCCTGTCAGTATGGAGGACAAGTGATGTATGATACCCTGAGATGAGGGCAGAGATATTAAGTGAGGGATGATGGAAACAGATTGATTTAAAAAAATAAAAAGCAGAGTGTTGTCTTTATGTTGAACTGAATGATGACGCTGCCCGAGGAACTGTGTGCGTTGCTGTTTTTATGTCATATATTGATTGCTTTATTATACTAATGAATAAAGATCAATGACTGATATATATCCATCTATCAACACCATTTTATGTATATGCATTTAATGATGTCTATAATATATGTTTCTGTCTCTAATCAATTTGGAGAGATTAGCAAATGTATTTGTTTTTAGATTGTGAATATTAATTAAAATGTACTAAAAATTATACTTTACAATATTATTGATCACAGGTTATCATATTATTAACAAGCACTATTACATTGGTTTCCACTATGTTATTCCTTTTTTACTATCCCCTTTACCTAAAAAGCACAGTTAATGCCAGACTATTATTTGACTGTTACAGTACTTTACAATTACACAATCTTTAAAAATAAGGCAACACAGTAAAGTCTGCATACAAACTTCAGGTTTTCTGTGTTTGCAGGAGTGAAGTGCAGTCTGCCCTTTTCTGTCGTATATACAGTATATCTCTTCACTTTCTGATTCTGTGTGTGTGTGTGTGTGTGTGTGTGTGTGCAGCTGGTATGAAACAGCCATGATTCACACATGAAAACCAAAGAACTGAAGTTACAAGATACTGTGGAAGCTGTCAAACTTGGATTTCACTCATACACACACACTTTCACACCATCAGGGATTTCTTGTAGTGGAGTAGTGAAGTACAGACTTGTAAAATATTCAGCAGGTTTTCACATCTCCCCTCCTTCCATCATTCCTGTGTCTGGAAAAAGCCACCTCTCACACTAGGGGAGAAAGATTTTACTTCAAGGTTTCACTGAGAAAACACACACACACACACACACACACACACACACACACACACACACACACACACGGAAACAGAAAACATAATACTTTTACCATTTAGTATTATTGATGCATATTTCACACTGTGAGCTCCATTTACATGAGAAGTTATCTGATGGCCATGGTCTTGTGTGTGTGTGTGTGTGTGTGTGTGTGTGTGTGTGTGTGTGTGTGTGTGTGTGTGTGTGTGTGTGTGTGTGTCAGAGAAATAAAACAGCCTCGTCTTAAATAACCAATAACCCCACAGCTTTTCATCATTGATTTTTCAAATGAAACCATTATTGCTGACAAGGAGCGATTTAGTCTGTCAGCAACAGTGTTGGTCCAGTTAGTTGAAAAAAGTAATTAGTTGCTCATTACTGATTACTTCTCCAAAAAAGTAATCCTGTTACTTTACTGATTACTCATTTTCAAACATAATTAGTGTCACGATCCTGGGTCTTAGGACCCAGTGTTTTGAGTTCTAGTTCATTTTGATGTTTATAGTATGTTTAGCTCATTAGGCCTCCTATGTTCATTTGCTTATTAGTTCCCCCTTGTGTTTCAACCCATGTTAAGTCTCCCCTGCCCTTCATGTCTCTCTGTGCCCCCTCTGTTCTGTTTATGGTGTGTCTTTGCATGTTTGAGTTTCTTGTTTTCTGTCACCCTGCATTGTGCATTATGTTCTCATGGTTGGTCTTTTGTTACTCCCTCTAGTCTAGTCTCTTGTGTTCAAAGCTGAGTATTTCCCTCTGTGTATTTTGGTTCTTAGACCTCTGCCTTATGGTTTGTCTCTGTTTCTTAGTTGCTGTCTCCACTGTGTCTAGTTCGCGTCTCTGTGTGATACTTCCTGTTTTACTTTGAAGGTCCATGCCTCATGTGAGTGTTTCTAGTTTTGCGTCTCTGTCTCGTCCAGTCCTGATTTCTCCCAGCTGTGCCCTCCTTCTGTGTCTCATTCCCTCGTTATCCCTCTGTGTATTTAAGCCCTGTGTTTCTCTTTGTCAGTGTCGTAGTCTCCCTCATAGCTGTGTGATTTTTCCCTGTGGCTCCTCGTGCTTTAGTCTCCCCAGTTTAAGTTTAGTACTGTTTTTTGTGTTTCACTTTATGACAGCATTAAAGCTGTGTTTTTGAGTTTACGTTTCGTCTCCGTGAGTTTGCGTTTGGGTCCTTCTCCTGCCTGCCACACAGCCGAACCATGACAATTAGTTATTTAGTTACTTTTTAAAAACATGATACACAATCTGAATATGTAATAAAGCAACAGAACTTTCAGCCCAGTTCCAGTTTTTCTGGATAATCCATCATATAAAATGTAATGAAATGGAAAAAGTCTCTTTTTAATACACATTGCATCAAGCAAAAATTTAAATATATGCAACTGTCTCTGATTTTCTGCATATTCCAGCATATAAAATCAAATCATGTTTTGTGTTTACACCCTTTTAAATAGGTGCAAGTAAACCACAGCAGAAATAAATAAAATCAAAGACTCGGCAGCTCTGAGTCCTGTCACTCTTAAATCTATTGTCATCTCACTGTAAAAAAACCCTGTAATATAAAAGTATTTTACTGTGTATTTTACAGTTTTGTATTGTTTTTCTACAATATCATTAAATTTACATAAATAGACTGTGATTTTACATGTCAAATGTAAAATAACATAAAATCACTGTAAATGTAATAAAACATAATTTTCTTGTTTTTTAAGTATATTTTTCAAATGTAAAACTATGGAAAAATACATAAAATGTTCTAAAAATTAATGAGAAAAATCAATAATTAAAGGAGTATTTGAATTATAATTTTGCTGAAAATGTCATCTAGCTCTGTTTCAATAATTCAGAGGTGAAAAGTGAAAATATAATTAATAGGAATAAAAAAAAAAAAAAAACCATATAAAACATTGCACGGCCACGCTGTGCTAATTATATATTTAAAAAAATAAATGTAGAGGTAGGAATTGCAATTAATATAAATCTCTAAGTATTCACAACATTCCTGAACAGAAATAGGCCTCTGCACCTGGGGTGAGAGGGTGTGGTCATGAAAACAATGTGACATGCTATTGGATGTTGGGACACATAACGACATGAGGAATTTGAACTAACAACCACAAGGTCGCACGTATGGCTGTGGAACACGCGGTGGAAGAGAGAGGGTGGTGAAAGATCATCCATGCAGTGCTGCAAGGCAAGTATATCAAACTCAGCTTAGTAGAATTAACTTGGCATTGCTTGACCACTATGGCTCGTAGTTTACTGAGACGGTAAAAGGTATGGAATCCCTAACTATGAAGGCAAAGCACGTCGTCTGTCAGTGTGAGGCAGGGGTGTCGAACTCCAGGCCTCGAGGGCTGGTGTCCTGAAGGTTTTAGCTCTCACCCTGGGTCAGCACACCTGAATCAAATGATTAGTTCATTACCAGGCCTCTGGAGAACTTCAAGACATGTTGAGGAGGTAATTTAGCCATTTAAATCAGCTTTGTTGGATCAAGGACACATCTAAAACCTGCAGGACACCGGCCCTCGAGGCCTGGAGTTCGGCACCTGTGGTGTAAGGTGTAGTTAGACCAGCCACTAGCTTGCTGGCTAGCAGAGTTGTTGTTTGCTAATTTGTTAGCTGCCAGCTTTCTATAACCGTGTAAACACAGCAGTTGCAACGTGGATAGTGTCTACACCGCTAATACCCGTTAGGGGGGCCGCGACGACAGCGGCCACTGATGCATTTGTCTTAATGTGAAATTAAGCATGCAACTTAAGAGTTAATAGGTGAGCTGTTTCACTCTAGCAGCACACCTGCACTCCTGTAGAGAGCTTGTGCGCACCAAGATGAGCTGCGCGATGAAGTGAGGGAAGTATCCCACTGTGCTAGCTTTGCCCTGTAAAATGTAATGGACATGTAAAGGATAAGCCAAGTATTTTCTTTTATTTTGTGGAGAGGAAGTAGACTAAAGCAGCTGAGGTGAATTATTTGACTACATATAAACGTACAGTGCAGACATGTATTTGGATTTTGGCAAGTTTTATGATTTATAAGGTTTTTTTTCTTCCACTGCAGATTAGTGGTGTGAGTTCTCAAATTTATTCAGTGAGCTGTAAAGGTGAGTATTGTGCTGCATTTAAGGATGTCAAAAGATTGTCTGTGAAGGTTCTCAGTCATCCAGGTCATCGTAGTTTGCAAAGAAAAGCGTCTGGACTTCTTTAAGTTGCTTGAAGACGTTTCACCTCTCATCCGAGAAGCTTCTTCAGTTCTAAGGTCAAATGGTGGAGAGTCCCAGATATAAACCTAGTGGGAGTATCCCCCCACAGAGGGACAAAAGGACCCCTGATGATCCTCTAATCGCCTGAGCCAAGGTGTGAAACTGGGTGTGGGTCCCAATCAGCCAGAGTTTCGGGTGAGCTCATTGTGAAACCTGGCCCCACCTTATCATGCGAATTCCTGAGGTCAGATGGCCCAGGATGTGAGTGGGCGTTAAGGCGTCTGGGAAGGGATCTCAAAACTGGATTATAGATGGCAGAGAGTTGGTGTCGTAAACGAAACGAAAAAAAAAAGATGTCAAAAGATTACACCTGTCGCAGTTGTGGTGGTGCTTTAATGTAAATGTTTGGGCACCCATGGTCAAAATTTTAGTTCATGTGAACAGTTAAGCAAGTGGAAGATGAAATAATCTCCAAATGGCATAAAGTTACAGATGACATTTAATTTTAAATAAAATAAGTTTCATGTTCTTTTTATTTTTTTAAAAAAACAGAAAAGGAAAGGGCCCACAGCAAATGTTTGGACACCTTGTAGTTTACCGGCGGCCCAAACTGCATGCCAGTGTATGTAATTGATATACGTCAGTTGTAACATTGCAGTTAGTTGTGTGAGTCATGTGTGGACTTGTTTTTTTGTCCCCTTGTCTCTTGTTCATGTACACAACAGGAAACTCTGCTTTGGCAGCCGAGCACTTCATGTTATCTGTGGATGAGGCCATTGTGAATGGCCATATCACTATCTTCAGTGACGCACTTATCCTGATGTTTGGCTCTTCTGCATGAACATTTCTTATCCATTAGGCCAAGCAGCAACCTTGGGGCACCAGTCAATTTGATGCTTTGAAACATAAGAATGACAAGACAGTGAAATCTAAAGTTATGCAATCCAAATCAAATAATCAGATCTCCTTTCATTTGCAGCTAAAACGTATAAGACAGCAATGCTTGAGTGTTGAGATGATTTGTAGATTGATATATCAACAAATAATTAATATTTGCGTTTCAGATGGCTGTCTCTGAAATATCCTTGATGCTCATGTCAAGTTATAGAAAGAGACCTTTGAGTAGTAGATGTTTACAGATGTTTCACTGCCCTGAAACAGTATTTGCAAGACTCACAGGTTAACCAAACATCTTTGCATCACCCTTCTGTTCCACAATGACCTGTATGTCCAAACACGCACTCAAAAGCAAGCTCTATCTACATTTAGATTTATTGCAGATGTAAAAAACATACAGTCCAGTCCTCAGTTTCTTAATGAAGTTGTTGTTTTTCATTCGACAGGTGCCTTAAGATAAACCCAAAGTGGAGCGGAACACGTCTAAGAAAAACCTTGCAGTCAATCCAAAGGTTCTGACATTGATCACCAAAATTGCGGACTACGAGTGGAGAGCATAAAAAGTTCTTATTTTTATCCTGAGGATAACATAATCTGCTGTTCAGTAGCACTGGTCTCTGGTTCATGGTAAGTGTCAACAGCACGGGTGGCCAAATTGCAAATTTCTCCAAGGGAACACAAATGGCCAGCAGCAGCCCTAAATGTGAGACTTTCAGAAAGCTAGAGCTACTTTGAAACCTGCAGGTTATGTGCCTCAAATATTCCCCTTTTCGTTGTTCCAGATGTGGAGAGGCAGATGAACATTCGAGGTGGCAGTGTCCCCTTCTTTTGTGCTCAAATGTGCATTTGAAATTTTTTTTCTATGGGCCTTTGTTCATGCATAAGTGTTAGTTGTTCTTGGATTGTTCCAGGAAGGGTTATCTTTTTGTCAATAAAATCCATGTTAATGATTGAAACCATGTCTCATGTCTTATAAGTAAAATAAACATGTAAAAACTGCTCATACACAACATATGATCAAGAATTAACATAATCTTGATGTAAATACAGGGAGTGCAGAATTATTAGGCAAATGAGTATTTTGTCCACATCATCCTCTTCATGCATGTTGTCTTACTCCAAGCTGTATAGGCTCGAAAGCCTACTACCAATTAAGCATATTAGGTGATGTGCATCTCTGTAATGAGAAGGGTGTGGTCTAATGACATCAACACCCTATATCAGGTGTGCATAATTATTAGGCAACATCCTTTCCTTTGGCAAAATGGGTCAAAAGAAGGACTTGACAGGCTCAGAAAAGTCAAAAATAGTGAGATATCTTGCAGAGGGATGCAGCAGTCTCAAAATTGCAAAGCTTCTGAAGCGTGATCATCGAACAATCAAGCGTTTCATTCAAAATAGTCAACAGGGTCTCAAGAAGCGTGTGGAAAAACCAAGGCGCAAAATAACTGCCCATGAACTGAGAAAAGTCAAGCGTGCAGCTGCCAAGATGCCACTTGCCACCAGTTTGGCCATATTTCAGAGCTGCAACATCACTGGAGTGCCCAAAAGCACAAGGTGTGCAATACTCATAGACATGGCCAAGGTAAGAAAGGCTGAAAGACGACCACCACTGAACAAGACACACAAGCTGAAACGTCAAGACTGGGCCAAGAAATATCTCAAGACTGGTTTTTCTAAGGTTTTATGGACTGATGAAATGAGAGTGAGTCTTGATGGGCCAGATGGATGGGCCCGTGGCTGGATTGGTAAAGGGCAGAGAGCTCCAGTCCCACTCAGACGCCAGCAAGGTGGAGGTGGAGTACTGGTTTGGGCTGGTATCATCAAAGATGAGCTTGTGGGGCCTTTTCAGGTTGAGGATGGAGTCAAGCTCAACTCCCAGTCCTACTGCCAGTTTCTGGAAGACACCTTCTTCAAGCAGTGGTACAGGAAGAAGTCTGCATCCTTCAAGAAAAACATGATTTCCATGCAGGACAATGCTCCATCACACGCGTCCAAGTACTCCACAGCGTGGCTGGCAAGAAAGGGTATAAAAGAAGAAAAACTAATGACATGGCCTCCTTGTTCACCTGATCTGAACCCCATTGAGAACCTGTGGTCCATCATCAAATGTGAGATTTACAAGGAGGGAAAACAGTACACCTCTCTGAACAGTGTCTGGGAGGCTGTGGTTGCTGCTGCACGCAATGTTGATGGTGAACAGATCAAAACACTGACAGAATCCATGGATGGCAGGCTTTTGAGTGTCCTTGCAAAGAAAGGTGGCTATATTGGTCGCTGATTTGTTTTTGTTTTGTTTTTGAATGTCAGAAATGTATATTTGTGAATGTGGAGATGTTATATTGGTTTCACTGGTAAACATAAATAATTGAAATGGGTATATATTTGTTTTTTGTTAAGTTGCCTAATAATTATGCACAGTAATAGTCACCTGCACACACAGATATCCCCCTAAAATAGCTAAAACTGAAAACAAACTAAAAACTACTTCCAAAAACATTCAGCTTTGATATTAATGAGTTTTTTGGGTTCATTGAGAACATGGTTGTTGTTCAATAATAAAAGTATTCCTCAAAAATACAACTTGCCTAATAATTCTTTGCTCCCTGTATAATCAGAGCTTTTGTTTAATAAGGGTTCTTTGGATGTTTTGTTACAGATATTACCCACAATCTTACAGGGAGCACACTTAATTCAAGTGCAGTCCAGTACATATTCACCAGTATCCCACCAGTACCACCAGGGGAGAGAAAATTTTAGACTTACTGTATGCTAACGTCAAGGATGCATACAGCTCCTCCTCCCTCCCCCCACTTGGTAGGTCAGATCATAACCTGATTCACCTCACCCCCCGCTATGTGCCAATTGTGAGGAGGGAACCTGTGACCACCAGGACTGTTAGGAGGTGGTCAGAGGAGGCAATAGCGGAACTACAGGGCTGTTTCGAGGTGACCGACTGGGAAACACTCTGTGAGCCTCACGCCGAGGACATCAATGGGCTTACTGAGTGTATCACAGGCTACATAACTTTCTGCACCGACTCCATTGTTCCAGCTCAGACTGTTCATTGTTACCCAAATAACAAGCCGTGGGTGACTAAAGACATCAAAGCCCTCCTCAACAACAAGAAGAGGGCTTTCAGAGAGGGCAACAAAGAGGAGGTGAGGAAGGTCCAGGTGTTACTAAAGGACAAGATCAGAGAGGCTAAGGACAATTACAGGAGGAAGCTGGAGTGGAAACTCCAGCAGAACAGCATGAGAGAGGTGTGGAGGGGCATGAAGACCATCACTGGATTCAGGCCAACCAACAGCAGGGGAGCTGAGGGAGGTGAGAATAGAGCCGACGAGTTGAATCTGTTTTTCAATAGATTCGACACCACAGTGTCTGCTCCCACCCCCACAACCTCACCTGCAGTCAGCCTGGAATCCAGAGCCACACCACTGTGCCCAGCCTCTCTCTTCACATGTTGCCTCCTGTGAGATTCCTGACACCCCTCCCCCACCCATCACCTTCACTCAATACCAGGTTGAGATGCAAATGAGGAGACTTCACTCAGGCAAGTCTGCTGGACCAGACGGAGTGAGTCCCCTTGTCCTCAAGACCTGTGCCCCCCAGCTGTGTGGAGTCTTTCATAAACTGTTTATGCTGAGTCTGAGTCTGCAGAGGGTCCCGGTGATGTGGAAGACATCATGCCTCGTCCCTGTGCCAAAGACGCCATGTCCCAGTGGCCCCCAGGATTACAGGCCCGTGGCACTGACCTCCCACATCATGAAGACCCTGGAAAGGCTCATCCTGGACCAGCTGCGACCCATAGTAAGACCACATCTGGATCCCCTTCAGTTCGCTTATCAGCCTCGTCTTGGAACTGAGGACGCCATCATCTACCTGCTCAATCGTGTCTACACCCATCTGGACCAGCCGGCGAGCACTGTGAGGGTCATGTTTTTTGACTTTTCCAGTGCTTTCAACACCATCAGGCCGACCCACCTGGGTGATAAGTTAGCAGCAATGCAGGTGGATGCTTCTCTGGTGTCCTGGATTGTTGATTATCTGACAGGAAGACCACAATATGTACGTCTCCCACAGTGTGTGTCTGACAAGGTGATTAGCAACACAGGGGCACCACAGGGGACTGTCCTCTCCCCCTTCCTCTTCACCCTCTACACCACAGACTTCAGCCACTGCACAGAGACCGCCATCTTCAGAAGTTTTCTGATGACTCTGCGGTGGTTGGATGCATCAGCAGGGATGATGAGACAGAGTACCGGGCTGTGGTCGACTCCTTTGTCACGTGGTGTGAGCAGAATCATCTGCAGCTCAACGTGGGAAAGACCAAGGAACTGATCGTGGACTTCAGGAAGACCAGGAAACACTTGACCCCTGTTTCAATTCAGGGGGTCAGTGTTGACATTGTGGAGGACTATAAATACCTTGGAGTACACATTGACAATAAACTGGACTGGGCTAAAAACACCACAGCACTTTACAGGAAGGGCCAGAGTCGTCTCTATTTTTTGAGGCGACTGAGGTCCTTCAACATCTGCCAGAAAATGCTGAGGATTTTCTATGAGTCTGTTGTGGCCAGTGCGATCCTCTATGCTGTTGCATGCTGGGGGAGCAGGCTGAGGGTCGCAGATGCCAACAGACTTAATAAACCGATCCGTAAGGCCAGCAATGTTACAGCTGGGATGCCCTGTCTGGCAAAGTGAGCCTCCAGCTTTCTAATCACAGCGGTGGACTTAGTGTCCGGGAGATAGTCAATTTCCCAGAAGTTTGAATAGTAGTCCACTGTGATAAGGTAGTCCTTGTTGTCAAACATAAACAGGTCCGAGCCCACCTTAGCTCATGGTCTAGTCGGGATCTCATGTGGGACCAAGGTCTCTTTCTGCTGTCTGTAGTCAACTGACCTGCAGATGTCACACTTAGTCACATAAGTCTTAATTTGTTTGTTCATGTCTGGCCAATACACACACTCTCTGGCTCTCCTTAGACAACCTTCTACACCTAGGTGTGTCGAGTGTAGTCTAGTTATGATCTCCTGTCTCATGGTAGTCGGGACAACAACACGTTCACCTCTAAACACAAGTCCATCCTGACTACTCAGTTCATCCAGGAATGAGAAGTATGGTCTGATGTCACCGTCAGTGTCTCTTTTGTCTGTCGGCCAACCTCCGTGAATTGTATCTATGAGAATCTGTAGTGCTTTGGCCTCTTGTGTAGCAGTCCTTATGCTGTTTAGTCTGTCAGGTGAGATGGGTGCATGAGTGACCATGTTAATGCTCTCTATTTCCTCCTCTATGGAGCCCTGTGGTGAGCACTCTGGAAGATATGCCCTGCTCAACGTGTCTGCTAATAACATGTCTTTGCCTGGCACATACACCACATCTATGTCATATTTCTGAATGCGCATAAGCATCCTTTGCAACTGTTTGGGTGCGCTCAACAGTGGTTTTCTTACAATGGTCTCTAAGGGTTTGTGATCACTGTGTACCACCACTTTACGACCATATGTGTACTGATGAAACTTCTCCATGCTGAAAACTACAGCCAAAAGCTCCTTTTCGATCTGGGCATAAGCTTGCTCTGTACATGTAAGTGCTCTACTCGCAAAAGCCACAGGCTTACCCGTCTGCATGAGTGCTGCACCTAACCCTTTGTCAGAAGCGCCACATTGTACTGTCAGCTCTTCCTCTGGGCAGTAGTATTTCAGGACTGGAGCCTCTGCTATAGCCTCTTTCAGTCTCTGGAATGCGTCTTCATGTCGAGTCGTCCAGTTCCACTCACTGTCTTTGTGTGTCAGTTGTCTCAGTAAGTCGCAATTGTCAGACAGATGTGGGCAAAACTTTGCTAAGTAGTTCACCATACCTAACAGTCTCTGTACTGCCTTCACGTCTGTAGGTCTGGGCATTTTTTCTATAGCCCTAACCTTCTCTGGGTCTATTTTCAGACCGTTGCATGTCAGCTGATGTCCAATGTACGTAGTCTCCTTCTGTTTAAGTTTGGACTTGTCTGCGTTCAACTTAATGTTTTTCTGCCTGCAACGAGTCAAAAACTTTCTCAGCTTCTCGTCATGGTCACGTACTGCTCCAGCATCTGTGTCCCCCTGACCCGTGATCAGCACATCATCTGCAATGATGTAGATCCCTGCCAGTCCATCCAAAGCTTGTGTGAGCTTCCTCTGGAACACTTCCAGAGCTGGACTTATCCCCATTGGCATCCTCAGCCATCTGTAGCGTCCAAATGGAGTCGAAAATGTTGTCAGGTAGCTCGACTCCTCCTCCAGTTTCACGTGCCAGAATCCACTCTTCACATCGCAGACAGAGAACACTTTAGCCTTTGACAGATCTGGCAAAATGTCCTCAATGGTGGGCAATGGGAAGTGGCTCCGTTGTAGGGCTTTGTTTAAGGGTTCTGGATCTATGCACACTCTTAAGTCCCCACTCTGCTTTTGGACCACAACCATCCCACTGATCCAGTCTGTGCTGCATTCTACTGGTGTAATGATCCCTCTGCGCTGAAGATCTTGAAGCTCCTTTTTTAACGGCTTTATCATTGCAATAGGGACACGCCGTTTTGGTAACTGCACTGGTTTCACAGTTTCATCCACCTCGAGCCTTAACTCTCCCTGCAAACAGCCATCTCCTGTGAAGACATCGGCATACTCTGTTTTAATCTGATCCATGTTCCACTCATTGGCTGTTGGGTGCTCTGAAGTAACGATGCTGTCCAGTTTCAAGATGTTTTCATAGTGTACTTTTATGAGTTTCATCGCTTCGCTGGCTCTCTTGCCCAGCAGTGGTACTTTACAGTCTTTGTCAACCACTTGAAACTCCAACCGATACAGTTTCTGATTTCTCGGGTTACGTAGCTTAACTTTGCATTTTCCCAACGGCTTTATCTTACTTTTGTTGTACATCATCAACACTGTCTGTGTGTCCTCCAACTGTGTGTTCGGGCTTAGCATGTGGATTGGCATTACATTACAACTGGCACCACAGTCAATCTGAAAATTTACAATCTCTTTGCCCATCAGCATGCCTGCAAAGAGTTGAGTGCCTCTCACTTTGTCAGTGTTCTTTGTAGTTGAAACATGTGTGTCTGCCTCTGTAACACAGAGAACGTCCTCATACTCATCACTCTCACATGCTGTCACGTTGTGTACATTCGTCCTTCTCTTCTTCTCTGAATGTGCCATGCATTTAACTGCAAAGTGGTTTTCTCTGCCACACTTTTTACATTTCTTCCTGTATGCTGGACATTTTTCTTTCTTTTTTTCATGTGTTCTGCCACAAAACTTACAGTCCACTGCGTCGCTGATCCGTTTCTGGCGTGCAGCTCCACGCACAGCATGCACCTCCTCCACTGCAGCTCCCGAAATGGTTTTGCTGTTTTCCCGCGACAGCTCCGCGGCTCTGCAGTGCTGTATGCATGCATCCAGTGTCATGTTTTTCTCACGCAGCAGTCTTTCCCTCAAACTCGGGTTGTTAAGTCCACATACAATCCTGTCACGAATCAGTGAGTCCCTTATTACTCCAAAATTGCACGTTTTTGTCAGCAGCTTTAATTCCGTCACATAGCTGTCGATTGTCTCACTGGCGCCTTGGTTTCTCGTGAAGAACCGATAACGCTCCACAGTTTCATTAACTACAGGATTGCAATGATTGTCAAACTTCTCAATAATGTCCTTAACTGTCCACCGATCTCTCGCTGTGTCGCCCATTAGCGTGTCTAGCAGCTCCCTGCCGCTCTCACCAACGAGATAACTGAACAAGCTTACTTTTTTCTGTTCGCCATCTAAGTCCATGGTCAGCTCCACATAGAGCATAAACTCGTCCCTCCAGGTCTTCCATGTCCGTGATAGGTTACTGGAGTCCAATACCAGCGATTTAAGGCCCTCCATGCCTCGCGGCGGTGCTAACTCGATTAGCCGCTAGTTGCTCACCCCTCCGACAGGCGTCTCTCGGGGGTTCACTCCGGCCGTGCAGCTTGCTCCACTGTCCGCTCCGCTGCCACCATGTTATATTCTGGTCTCATTCACGACAGACTCCAGAATA
The DNA here is from genome assembly GCF_057381845.1 of Rhamphochromis longiceps. NCBI lineage: Eukaryota > Metazoa > Chordata > Actinopteri > Cichliformes > Cichlidae > Rhamphochromis > Rhamphochromis longiceps. Next base: position 1,433,957 of record NC_140564.1, read on the forward strand.
TCTATTTCCTACCCAACGGGGTAGTAAGTTTTATTAACAAGTCATGCGACTCAGATTGGTCCTCTGCCATGTACAACAGCAACATACACCCTAACAATCCTTACTTGTGTGACACTCTAAAACGTCCGTGCAGCAACACAATCTATTGTGGAACAAAACATCTTGCAAACAATAATTCACATTATTACACCCGGTGCCGTGGCGTGGGCGTCTCAGATGGCCAGCAGCCCCCGGTGGCACCTCCTCTCTCCACGCTGGTCCTCGGGGATTCCATCATCAGGAACATGCGGATGAGGGGGGCGCTCACGCTGTCGTTCCCGGGAGCCACCGTTGTCGACGTGAACAGAATTCCTAACATCCTGGTGTCCCACCCACAGGCCAACCGGCTCATCATCCACATCGGCACCAATGACATCCCCAAACAGCAATCTGAGCTGCTGAAGCTGGACTTCCTCCAACTCTTCAGCCTCCTTGGTCAGTTGCAGGTGAGTGCTTTTATCTCCGGGCCCACCCCCACCTGCGGCAGAGGGATAGGCTGTTTCAGCCGGCTGCTCAGCCTTAACATCTGGCTTTCCTCCGCCTGTGTCTCCCACGGTGTGGGTCTTATTAACAATTTTGATGCCTTCTGGGAGAGGAGGCATCTTTTTGGGGCAGACGGGCTCCACCTCAATGCCTGGGGACGCCGTCACTCCCGCACATGGCCCTGTCATTACCCCAAACTGACATTACCTGCTGATCTGTCTGCCACTGACTGATGTCCTCCTGGTCCCAGCTCCTATATTTGTTCCACTTTTAACAGTAATACACGAAACTCTGGACTCGGACCTCTCTCTCCCACAGTCAACACAATACCCGTCATAATCACAAACAGAGAGCAACAGAATTATCACAAATCCAGTAACTCCAACAACATTAATAACCTCCGGCCTTGAACTCTGCTGTCAAAAATCCACCAGTCTCGATCAGTATGGTACTTTTAAATGTCCGCTCTCTGTGGAACAAGTCTTTTATTATTAATGATTTAATTTTAGATAATAAACTTGACTGTTTATTTTTAACTGAAACATGGCTGGGCTCGGATGCACCAGTTGTTCTCACTGAGGCCTCCCCACCAAATTTTAGTTTCTCTTTTTCTATTAGAAGTGGTGAGAGAGGTGGTGGCAGTGCATCTTTAGCCAACAACACACTCACCTCCAAACAAATTTTATTTGATCATTTTACCACTTTTGAATTCCATGCTATTGTTTTTAGCAGCCCTCCAGTTTTATCTGTCACAATTTATAGACCACCTAAAGACAGCGCTGCTTTTATCAAGGTATTCTCAGAATTTTTAACAAACATACATTCAAAATATAATATGATAATTTTAACCGGTGATTTTAACCTGCACATAGATAATCCTTCTGACCCTGCAACAAAAGAATTCTTAAACATTCTTCACTGTTTGGATTTTACCCAGCACGTCACGCAGCTGACTCACAACAGAGGACACACTCTGGACCTGGTCATCACCCATGAGCTGTCCACCAGCGTGTCCTCTGTTGTTGACTTGGCTGTCTCTGACCACTACTGTGTGTTTTTTAACATCACCGGTTTTATTCAGCGGGAGACCTCGGTGCGAACTGTGAGGAGGCGCTATCTAACCTCTGAAGTGGCTGCAAATTTTACCAGGGTTTTAGACGAATGCCCCCCTGTGATTCTACCTGCACCCTGCGATCTGATTTTTAATCATTTCAACAGCAAACTGAAGAAAAGCCTTGACTCCGTTGCTCCACTCACCACCAAAAAGATTAACGTAAAACATGCATCACCCTGGAGAAACGAAGAAGTCAAAACACTCAAAAGAAATTGCAGGGCAGCAGAAAGGAGATGGAGGAAAAATAAAAATGCAACCAACCATCAAATATTTTGCGAGCAACTTAAAATGTACAATAATACATTAAGAAATTCAAGAAATTCATACTTTGCCAAAATAATCAGTAATAACAAAAATAATCCCAAGGTCCTCTTTTCCACCATAGATCATTTATTTAACCCTGATTTTAACAGCTCCCAAAGAAGCCCACAGACTCGCTCTGTGAGCAGTTTGCAGACCACTTCAGGGGAAACGTCAGCGCCATCAGATCTGATATTTTATCTAATCGCGATATGTTTGTAAAGACATCTGAGGGCTCGATTGTACCTGAGGAGACACTGGACAGCTTTGTCCTGGTTAATGCTGAGAACCTTCAGAAAGTTTTCTCCACAGTGAGACCCACAACATGTCTTTTAGATCCAATCCCCTCTTCACTCTTTAAAACACTTTATGGATTTTTTGAGGCTGAGCTTTTATACATGATGAATTGCTCTCTTCAGTTGGGTGTCTTCCCTGCTGCCTTTAAAACGGCGGTGGTGAGGCCCCTTCTGAAGAAGAGCAATTTGGATTGTAATGATTTTAATAACTACAGACCTGTATCCAACTCACCATTTTTAAGTAAAATTTTAGAAAATTCCAGTCTGGATTTAGGGTGAACCACAGCACAGAGACGGCTCTCCTAAAGGTTTTAACTGATCGTAGATGTAACTGGGACTCCCAACAGCTCTCAGTCCTGGTGCTACTGGATCTAAGCGCAGCCTTTGATACATCTATTCTAAAATGTCTGGATTTTCCACTTATTTCTCTGCATTCATGAGCCGGGTTGCCTGTTTGTTTGTTTGTTTTGTCTGTTTTGTTTCGTTCTGCTATGATGTTGTTGGGGGTTTTTTTGTTGGTTTTTTTTGCTTTTGTTTTTTTTTTTGGTTGTTTGTTTGTTTAATCTTGGTGTCAGTGTAAAGTTTAAAACTCAATAAACACACAGTTATAAAAAAAATGCCTTAATGGTCTTGGGCCTTCTTATCTCTCAAATTTGCTTTTACCATATGAACCCTCGCGGACCCTGAGGTCCTCTGGTACTGGCCTTTTGATCGTTCCTAAAGTCAGGACACATGCTCACGGAGAGGCAGCTTTTCAGTGGTATGGTCCTCGTCTGTGGAACAGCCTGCCGGAGGAGCTCAGGGCCGCAGAGAACGTACATGTTTTTAAGAACAGGCTCAAGACCCACCTTTTTAATTTAGCTTTCACCTAACGTTTATTTATTTTATGTTATCCTGTTATTCTATTTACATTATTAAATTAGGTCCTACATAATATTTATTGTATTTTATCTTTTTATTCTGTATATACTCTTATTAGGTCATATCTCCAGAGGGGGCTCTCTGCACCGGGGCTGTGATCGACCGTGGCTGCTGGGGCTCTGGGGGTCCTCTCAGCCTTGCTGGGGGGCTCCTTGGCCTCCCTCCTGCTGTATGCCCGGCCTGGAGGCTGCGGTCTGTGACCGGCTCCCGGTGCAGACGGCTCCGTGTGATAGTGTTTCCTCACCTGGCTCATGTGTGCCCAGCCCAATTTTGCCCAATTCTACTTTTCAAGTGTGTGTGTGTGTGGGGGGGTATGTATCCATGACCGATTATGCTAATGAGAGTGTGGGGAGCGAATTGGAGGGCGGGGTGGGGTGGGCTGTAAAGCACTTTGTTCTACATTTCTGTATGAAAAGTGCTTTATAAATAAAGATTGATTGATTGATTGACTTCACGTTTGATAAACATCGTCATAAACTCCCTCTGACTTTGCTGTTTTGCTTCCACACGATAAAAATCACACTTCCTGCACAGCTCTCTCTCTCTGTGCTTCAAGAACAGTTTCCCATCTCAAATGTCTGTTTTCTGCATTATTTGCTATTACCCACCAGCCTACCGTTGTTTACAGCGCTTTCAGACACTGTTTGTTTTGTTTGTTTGTTTTTTAAATGACCTCCAACAAGAAAGCCTCATTTCTGCTGTTCAAGACTGAAGAAATGAACTTTTTAAAATGATGCCAAATTGCAAAACTCTCAGCTGTGTCTGTAATCAAACCTCTGTAACTTTGCTCTGCTCCCCTTCAGCAGCATCAGGTCAGGTTCACATGTTGATTCAAGTTTTTCTACCATTTTTGATTTACTGCAGAGTATTTTTAAGTTTATCTGCTATAAAAAACCAGGCCAGGAAAATCTGTTTATGTTTTTCTGTTTTATCCTCAGTTACTTGCCACTGCCAGTTCAGATAGAGGGGGAGGAGGTGGAGGTGGTCAACAAGTACAAGTACCTCGGGCTGTGGGTGGACAATAAACTGGACTGGTCATGCAACACAGAGCACCTGTATAAAAAAGCCCAAAGCCGACTGTACTTCCTCAGGAGGCTGAGGTCTTTTAACATCTGCAGGAAGCTCCTGAGGATGTTTTACCAGTCGGTGGTTGCTGGAGTACTTTTCTATGCTGTGGTGTGCTGGGGGAGCAGCACAGCAAAGAAGGACTCATCCAGGCTGGAGAAACTGATCAGGAGGGCTAGCTCTGTGGTCGGCATGAAGCTGGACACTCTGGTGACAGTGGCAGAGAAAAGGACATTAAAGAAACTGATGGACATTATGAACAATGCTGGGCATCCTCTGCACACGGCCATAAACAATCAGAAGAGTCTGTTCAGTGACAGGTTGCTTCTCCCAAAGACAAGAACTAACAGACTTAAAAACTCCTTTGTCCCACACGCCATCAGACTGTTTAACTCCTCTCTGGAGGGGAGAGGGAGGGGAGACAGGGGGACAAAGGAGGGGGGAACAACTAAGCTGTAGTGCCTCTTCACCTCACTGTACAATACCTTGTGCAATACTTTTTGTAAATAGTCAACAGTGCAATAGACTCAATACTTGAAATGTGCAATTCACTTGTATTTTTATTTTTTATTCCTATTTATTCTATTTATCCCCTTTGTATATTTTATTTATATTTGTCTCTGTATTTATATATGTGTGTGTGTGTGTGTGTGTGTGTGTGTGTGTGTGTGTGTGTGTGTGTGTGTGTGTGTGTGTGTGTGTATATATATATAACAGTTCTGTAACTGTAACTTCGGTCGTTGCTGTGCTTTTTTTGGAAGTCGAATTTCCCAGAGGAACCCACCCGAGGGATTAATAAAGTTCTATCTTATCTTATCTTATCTTACTTTGACACAAAGGCTGTGATGCTCACACCTCTGATGAAGGCTCACAGTATCAGTACTGATAAATGATCACAATTATAATATTTCTGACTGTCTGAGGCAAAATTTAATCAAAGCCCTGGTATCCAGTGTCTTGCTCTGTGGTGGGGTGTGGTATGTGGCTCAGCTGCAGTGGATGGGTGGAGTAGTGGGTTCAGGGGGCAGCTAGTGGAGGCTGGATGTGACTTAAGAGAGAGTTAATCCCATACAGCTTATGACAAAATTTGATCCGAAGTGATTGATGGCCCTAATCACGACCTTTTGACCTCCCGCCCCTCCCCCCCGGAAGCGTGTAATGAGCGTGACGAATCGCATCCGGAGAAGGGGGGTGGGAAACCCCCCGCGTGACGAATCGCATCCTGAGAAGGGGGGGTGAACCCCGGAAGCGCGCCATCTGTTGCTAACCGTGTCGAATTGCATCCTGAGAAGGGGGGGGTGAACCCCGGAAGCGCGTCATCTGTTGTTGGGAAAAAAAAGTTTTTAGAGGGAGGGGGAAACCTCCGGAAGCGCGCCATCTGTTGTTGGGAAAAAAAGTTTTTAGAGGGAGGGGGAAACCTCCGGAAGCGCGTCATCTGTTGTTGGGAAAAAAAGTTTTTAGAGGGAGGGGGAAACCTCCGGAAGCGCGCCATCTGTTGGAGGGGAATAAAAAAGCAGAGAGGTGGAGTCCGTCACAATTTCTAAGGCCCAGACGCAAGATGGATTTCCTTCTGCAGCCCCGCAGCGTTCCTGTGTCCGATGAGATCTGCTCTCCCAAAGAAGAAGGCTTTGAATATGACATATTCAAATACAGCATATTTACTATGGAAGGCCTCGATCCGGACCTTATGACCCTACCGGAAATACTCCGGAAGTGTCTAGTCATTTTCAGACCTGTTGCGTCATGTTCCCTAAGCACAGCGGTGATGCAGCAGATGATTCTGTGATGTATAGAGAGACAGAGCGGATGTAATTTTAGTTTCTTAAGCTGCACCGGCGTTTGTAATGGAAATAAAGAGTGACTTCCTGTAGAGATTTCAATAGTATTTTATTTTCCTATAATACAGACGCTGTAAAAAAACCTTTAAGATACACCATAGCTTGTGATGAAAAGAAGAACTTTCTATCCGCTTGTAACCTACAGGCTGCCTATGTGTAAAAAACGAATAACTATCCCTTAGTGAATACTACTTTTCCTTTTGAGAGACTGAAAAACAAACCAGCGACAGGCGATCTTGTTTCACTCACACACACACACACACACACACACACACACACACACACACACACACACACACACACACACACACACACACACACACACCGCGGGCCAAGGAGGAGTTTTTTTTCTTCAATACTTTAACAATAAGTTTTCTCAATAGATAGAGAATGATGACGCTGAGGAGTCAACATCCGATATTATCATTGCTTGTAACCCGGTAAATAATTTTGTACATCTCCCCATAAAACAAGTCTTAGCGGGGAAAAAAGCTCATATTCGAATAAGTTTATTAAAGCACCCCCCTCTGTGGGAAAGAGTCAACCATGAGGCGAGTTTTGTCAACAGCAATTGTCCATTTGGTAAAACAAATATCCGTCTCAAAGTCGTATTTTACCGTTGCAGAATGTGGAAAACAGACGGCGTTCGCAAGAAGGCACACACACACACACACACACACACGCACACACACACACACACACACACACCGCGGGTCAAGGAGGAGTGAGACGGCAGAATAGTTTTTTTCTTCATTACTTTTACAATGGGATTTCTCAATAGATAGAAAATGATGACGCTGAGGAGTCAACATCCGATATTATCATTGCTTGTAACCCGGTAAATAATTTCGTACATCTCCCCATAAAACAAGTCTTAGTGGAAAAAAGCTCATATTCGAATAAGTTTATTCCCCTCTGTGGGAAAGAGTTTTTTTCTCAGAGTCAATCATGAGGCGAGTTTTGTCAACAGCAAGAACAAAGCCAGACAACTGTTGCCCATAAGGTAAAACAAATATCCGCCTCTAAGTCGTATTTTACCGTTGCAGAATGTGGAAAACAGACAGCGTTCACAAGAAGGCATTCAAAAAAAAGGAAATTGGATACCCCAACTCTCCCGACTGCGCGCGCGCGCGCACACACACACACACACACACACACACACACACACACACACACACACACACACACACACACACAGATAAACTCTGAATATAGTAGTGGGACTTCAGCTGTTTATGTAACTTACTATCTTAAGACTTTTGTGTCTACAATAATTAGTTTCCTTGGAACCAGATCCCTACCTGTTAATAATTCTCCACTGTACCCATGGTTCAGAAAATTACAGTCAGCCTGCCAGGGACACGTCACTCAGAGAGCTTTTAGAAACATGAGAGGCATCCATACATTTAGAGCACGGGCCTGTTATCAGAAAAAAGTACAAGCCGGAGTTGAATGGTGTTCAGTTTCACCTTCCTTCCTGTTGCTCTATGACGTAGTTTGAAACAGAAACCACAAGTGAGTCAGTCTCGGGTCGAGGTTAGGATTTCCAAAATCAGAGTTCACACACATGTAGCTCTTGATCATATATGTTCATATGTTAACAGTCTTTTTCTTCCCCTTCTTTATTTCTGCGGGAGTCAGGTGGCAGGAGCTCTGTGGAGGTATTTCATCTCCAAAGGCATTGAGTATCTGGACACTGTGTTTTTCATCCTGAGGAAAAAATTTAACCAGGTCACCTTCCTGCACGTCTACCATCATTGCTCCATGTTCACGCTCTGGTGGATTGGCATCAAGTGGGTGGCAGGAGGACAGTGTGAGTAGCTTACAACACAGCAGACATCAGCTATATGATATATATATGAATTTATCAGCATTGCTGTTGATAAAGCCTTCACCGGCTCTGTAGTTTTGTGGTTTATACTGGGTGAGGGCTGGGAAGAGACACAAATGCCTTGGTGGATGCTTCAGGAAGCTAAACCAAACATGTGGAGCTACTTGTCTATAAACCTTTTATTCACTACTGGTTAATGTATTCATTATTGTTGTTTGTTGAGCTTTTTTTTTTTTTTTTTTATAATATGCATCTGCATATTAACAGCCATGCTAGCAACTCTGTAAAGGTATACCACAGGCAGAGGAGCACTTTGAGCTAAGTGCTAATGCCAACAAGGCAACATGTTGAGAGTAATAGCATTTAATCGCTGAAGTTTACTATTGGGTACAATGTTTATCATGTTCACAGTATGTATTTAGCATGATAACACGCTATCACTTGCTAATTAGTAAACACAGGTGCAGCTATATGTATATTTGCAAGTAGATGATTGTGACTGAGAGTAAACTGAGTCTGAACACTGATGAGGAAGCTAGATGACAAATTTCACTGAAACCCACAAGCATAGTATCGTCATATGTAGCTTGGATAGTTTAATCTGGATTCATGGGCCCCTGGACCTACACTTGTTTGTATCTCCCACCCCCTCAACTATTGTCTTTTTATTGGATACAGACAGCAGGAGTTCAGAGCAACTCAGTTTAAGATTTTTTTTAACTATAGTAAGCAGAACAAAATTAAAAACTTATTGTTTCTTCTACTGCAGCATTCTTTGGTGCACATATGAATGCGATGATCCATGTCCTGATGTACCTGTATTACAGTCTTGCCTCCTGTGGACCTAAGATCCAAAAGTACCTGTGGTGGAAGAAGTATCTGACAATTATCCAGATGGTAGGTTGATTTCCAGGGTGGCTGATTTTGAAATTAAATATACTGATTGTAGGGATCATTTGACTGAAAATCATTCTTCTTGCTATGAAAGAATGGTGAAAACACAATATGGTGCAAAAGCATAACTCTTATTCTCTCTTTGGGGCTCAGATTCAGTTCCATGTCACCATCGGTCACACGGCCTTGTCTCTCTATCTCTAAAGACAGAGCACATATCTGAACCACTGGAACACAGAGGTAAGAGAAATCTGTGGAGATACATGCGAAGGATTAAACTATAAATTAGTTAATATTAGATTATTTCTGCCAAGAAAAATGTTGCCTGAGTTGATGTAGCAGTAATCTTGTTTGCGTTGGCCATGTTTCTTTTGGTTTGTGTTACCTTACCTGCTTTTCTTTCATACTCTCTTTAGGTAATAAAGCCACATCTTTACCATGAAGCTACCTTTGGCTCTGGTGTTTGCACTCACCCTCCCCATCATCAGGGCTCAGGTTCCTCACTGGGGTCCGTGTCCAGAGCCTGCTGTTCAACCCCCCGTCAGCCTTAAACAGGTACCAGTGACGATGCAGACTGTGCAGAATATGCTGAACACATTAGGCGTGAATGTCATGAGATACTTCTTCTCTCGCACAGTTTGAAAAGGAAAAAGCTGACACCACAAACATTATCAGAGATTTCTGTTAAACGAGAATTTATTAATATAAATATTGTTTTCATGTGAAAAAATAATTTAATTTATTAAAAGTACTTTTTATTTATACTTACACCCAGCACGCCCCTGCGGGCGGTTTATCCTTCAAGCTCGGGTCCTCTACCAGAGGCCTGGGAGCTTGAGGGTCCTGCGCAGTATCTTAGCTGTTCCCAGGACTGCGCTCTTCTGGACAGAGATCTCCGATGTTGTTCCCGGGATCTGCTGGAGCCACTCGCCTAGCTTGGGAGTCACCGCACCTAGTGCTCCGATTACCACGGGGACCACCGTTACCTTCACCCTCCACATCCTCTCGAGCTCTTCTCTGAGCCCTTGGTATTTCTCCAGCTTCTCGTGTTCCTTCTTCCTGATATTGCTGTCATTGGGAACCGCTACATCGATCACTACGGCCGTCTTCTTCTGTTTGTCTACCACCACTATGTCCGGTTGGTTAGCCACCACCATTTTGTCCGTCTGTATCTGGAAGTCCCACAGGATCTTAGCTCGGTCATTCTCCACCACCCTTGGGGGCATCTCCCATTTTGACCTCGGGACTTCTAGGTTATACTCGGCACAGATGTTCCTGTACACTATGCCGGCCACTTGGTTATGGCGTTCCATGTATGCCTTGCCTGCTAGCATCTTGCACCCTGCTGTTATGTGCTGGATTGTCTCTGGGGCATCTTTACACAGCCTGCACCTGGGGTCTTGCCTGGTGTGATAGACCCCAGCCTCTATGGATCTTGTACTCAGAGCTTGTTCTTGTGCTGCCATGATTAGTGCCTCTGTGCTGTCTTTCAGTCCAGCTTTGTCCAGCCACTGGTAGGATTTCTGGATATCAGCCACCTCCTCTATCTGCCGGTGGTACATACCGTGCAGGGGCCTGTCCTTCCATGATGGTTCCTCGTCTCCCTCCTCTTTCTTGGGTTTCTGCTGCCTGAGGTATTCACTGAGCACTCGGTCAGTTGGGGCCATCTTCCCAATGTATTCTTGGATGTTCCTTGTCTCATCCTGGACTGTGGTGCTGACACTCACCAGTCCCCGGCCCCCTTCCTTCCGCTTAGCGTACAGCCTCAGGGTGCTGGACTTGGGGTGAAACCCTCCATGCATGGTCAGGAGCTTTCTTGTCTTTATGTCAGTGGCTTCTATCTCCTCCTTTGGCCAGCCTATTACCCCAGCAGGGTACCTGATCACGGGCAGGGCGTATGTGTTGATGGCCCGGATCTTGTTCTTACCATTCAGCTGACTCCTCAGGACTTGCCTGACCCTCTGCAGGTACTTGGTGGTTGCAGCCTTTCTAGCGGCCTCTTCATGGTTCCCATTTGCCTGCGGGATCCCCAGGTACTTGTAACTGTCCTCTATGTCTGCAATGTTGCCTTCTGGTAGTTCAATCCCCTCAGTTCTGACTACCTTCCCTCTCTTTGATACCATCCGACTACACTTCTCCAGTCCGAATGACATTCCAATGTCATTGCTGTATAGCCTGGTAGTGTGGATCAGTGAATCGATGTCTCGTTCACTCTTGGCATACAGCTTGATGTCATCCATGTACAGGAGGTGGCTGACAACTGCTCCGTTCCGTAGTCGGTATCCGTAGCCAGTCTTGTTAATGATCTCACTGAGGGGGTTCAGGCCTATGCAGAACAGCAGTGGGGACAGAGCATCTCCTTGGTAGATCCCGCACTTGATGGTAACTTGTGCTATGGGCTTGGAGTTGGCCTCTAGTGTTGTACGCCACATCCCCATTGAGTTCCTGATGAAGGCTCTTAGGGTCCCATTGATCTTGTACAATTCTAGGCATTCCAGTATCCAGCTGTGGGGCATTGAGTCATAGGCCTTCTTGTAATCAATCCAGGCAGTGCACAGGTTGGTCAGTCTGGTCTTGCAGTCTCGGCTGATTGTTCTGTCTACCAGTAGCTGGTGTTTTGCGCCTCTGGTATTCTTGCCAATTCCTTTCTGTGTCCCGCTCATGTATTGACCCATGTGCCTGTTCATCTTAGCCGATATGATGCCTGACAGGAGCTTCCATGTAGTACTGAGGCAGGTTATTGGTCGGTAGTTGGAGGGGACCGGTCCCTTCTTGGGGTCCTTGGGGATCAGGACCGTCCGGCCTTCAGTTAGCCATTCCGGGTGTCTCTCGTTAACTAGCAGCTGGTTCATTTGTGCTGCCAGACGCTCGTGGAGTGCAGTCAGCTTCTTCAGCCAGTAGGCGTGAACCATGTCGGGCCCTGGTGCTGTCCAACTCTTCATACTGGAGACCCTTTCTTGGATATCTGCCACTGTGATGGTTACTGGACCCTGTTCAGGGAGGTCGCTGTGGTCTGCCCTCAGATCCACTAGCCACTGAGCATTGCCGTTATGGGTTGCATCCTTCTCCCATATGCTCTTCCAGTATTGCTCCGTCTCCAGCCTTGGTGGTGCTGTTCTCTTATTGTTCCCTTGCCACTGAGAGTACACCTTTGCTGGTTCTGTGGAGAACAGCTGGTTTATTCTCCTGCCTTCTATCTCTCTGGTGTACCTCCTCAAGCGGCTGGCCAAGGCTGTGAGTCTTTGCTTGGCAGTTTCCAAGGCCTCAGGTATGGACAGCTTGCTGTATTTCTTAGGCACCTTATTTGTCGCACCTTTCTGCAACTCCGTTAGTTGGCTAACCTCCCTCCGTGCTACTTTGATCTTGCCCTCTAGCCTCCTTCTCCATGGAGGGTACTGCCCCTTGTGGCTGTTCAACTTGTAGCCAAGCATCTCACTGATCACTGCTGCCGTACTGTAGATCAGCTTGTTAGTGTCGGTAATCGTGGTTGTAGGTATTGCCCGTAGTGCTGCATTAACATCATCTAGCAGACCTTCTGAGGGTACTTCACGTAATCTTGGTAACCGGCTACGGGGGATCCAGGTTTCAAGCTTGGCCATGATCCTATTTTTCAGGTCAGTTCCTCTCGCACTCAACGATCCTTCTCCTATCGCACTTGGGGCTATGTACCCAATCTCGGGTGGGGGTGATGATATCTCCCCCCTGACCTGGCGTCCTGACTCCTCCTTGCCGTAGCATTTGTGTTGTACCTCGTCAATCTCTAGCTGTGAGAGCAGTCCCTTCTTTCGAATGTTGGAACACTGAGCTACTAGTTGTTTCGCCGTCATTGTGGATGTTGGGTATCGAAGAATCCATAGGTCCCTCATCCTATTCATGTAGCCCCTTCCGCCGGGGTTACTTGCGTAGTAGCATTCCAACAACGCCCTGTTTTCGTCCCTTGCCCACCGATGCCTTCTTGTTCCAGTAGCCCACTTTTCGTCAGGGTGCCCTGGTTCCTCAACACCTGACGCGGACCTTGTTGATCCGGGCGACGTCCGAGCCGGCATGCCTTCATATTTATCTGTCTCGCTCATGTCTGCGGTAGGCTTGCTTAGCATAGGGGGTCTAGCCTTAGGACCCTTACTGGATACAGACGCCCCAGGCAGGAATCGAACTTGCGATCCTCTGTTCCAAAGGCGTGTAGTTTAACCACTACGCTATCCAGCTGCTCATATATATATATATATATATATATATATATATATATAATTTTTTTTTTCAGCATTTCAGCATAATCTTTGTTGTAAGTCAACTCAGTACCCAAAGTATTGTGTAAGTAAAGCTTTTCAGTACCTTTAATAGCATAGAAATGTGCATACATTAGTACAATAACTGAATAAATGAAGACAGACTTTTTCCCAGAGGGGAAACTTGGCAAAATATTGTGTTTACCGTAATTACTTCCTCAGCTGGTGTAGAGTAGGTTTTTATAAAACACATACCATATATCAGAGTATGTAGATTTATTCATAGTCTGCCGACCCCCTCTTCTTCTTCTCTGTGTTGGTGTTGTTGTTCGTGTGCGTGTGTGTGTGCGTGCCTTAGAAGTCAATTAATACATTAGCCATACTTAAAAAACATCTGAATTTCATTTAGAACTGAGATTCTAAGTTGTAAGCAGAAATCTTATGCACAGCCAGAAACATGTTTCCCCACTTTCACAATGCTGAGGTGTCAAATCCACAACCCCCAACAAATGGTTTGTTACACGCGGGTGTGAAGGGCAAGCTTTACTTACACAGCCTCACACACAGTAGATTTTTAAAGTTTTTTGGGTACAGTGGTTTAGCCACAGATGCAACATCCACTTTTGATAAAGATCCCTCCACCTGTTTATTTCTTAAGAAATTAAGCATCTTTATTAAGCTCTTATTTATAATTGTCTACACAATAATAGACACCGTGTGCTCTGTGACATTATAGTCTTCTACTGCTGCTTCCATCGGTTTGCATTTTAAACTCCCAGCCTTTCAGTTTGTTATGAACGACTTTATATCACAAAATGTTAGAAATATAAAGTGATCCATGCGACTTTTTTATTTTTTTTATTTTATTTATTTTTTTATTTTCTGTTTGATGGAAGGACTTAAGACACGAGTTATTTAAACAATTCTAAATGACAGTGTGATGGCCATAGCACTTTATGCGGGTCAAATGTGTTAAGGATAATGTTTATCAATGTAAAATTGCAAAGAACCTTTGAATAGATTATAACATTTTGTAAACTGTTACCTCAGAAGCTGTACTGGTAGATCTATGTATGTAAGGTAAAACTATCCACAGTACTTCCACTTAAGTAGCTAAACACATAAAGTCACCCTTACCAATAATCCGCTGCTCCTTGAAAAAGTAGCACAAACAGACAACTGATTGAGCAATGATAAGTAGAGCTACCCGAGGCCGAGACTCAAGCAGAAGAAAATTAAAAGTTGTTGTTTTTGTGGCTCGAAAAATTAAAGAAAGTATGTTTAATAATTCAACAAGACCCGCACCTTCAACACATGTACATTCAAATTCTGGTACAGGCTCATCATTGCTGCTGTTCAATAGTTTTTATCCGTTTGAAAAAGTCATTTTACGGCTTTAATGTTTCCAGCTGATAAGGAGAATGAGCGCGTTTTAAATGAGCGTTCAAAGGCTTTAAACATCTGCTTTGTCTGTAACGACAGTATCAAACTACAGAGCATTGTTTTTACTAAAATTCAACATTTTCCGATGAAAATTTGGCTGCTTTTTGTTTTTTTCACTGTAACACCCACCTCAACGCCATTTTTAGGATATTCTTGGTGATCCCACCTTTTTCATATTTATGCTTCTGGCACTGAGGGTATCTGATACGCATGTTGTCACTGTGTTTGTACTACCAGCTGTGAGGGCTCTGCCTTTGCTTTGAGCAGTCTGTTTTTTTTTTGTCTCGTGACTGTGTGTGTGTGTGTGTGTGTGTGTGTGTTTTTTTTTTTTTTTTCAAACGAGATCCTCGTCAGTTTGATTTTGTTACCACAAACTTTGTGTGAAGTTCACAACAGAGGTAAAGAGATTTAAACACCCCAGTTTAAGGAGGCAGGCAGGCAGGGGTTGGACCACCTGCACAGGACAGGTGAAGCAGAGAGTGTCCGGGGGGAGATGTGCAACAGAAGCAGAGGGAACATTTTACTAGATGGTAAATGACAGATTTAGGTGATTAAGGATTTGTTGACAAGATTAAAAGACACGTCCGTCAGAGTTCAACAACATTACAGTTTGATTAAATAAAAAGTTTTTAAACTACACAAGGTTCATTTTCTCCTCTGATAGTAAGCATATTAAACATGTCAAGAAAGAAAGAGTATAAAGAAAAATAGTAAATGTGTGTCTAATTAAACTCTTCCTGTGAACCTTATATCATCCTTTAATATGTTCGGTGTTACAAACTTGAAGAAGCACAGAAAAGATCATCAGACATTAATCTAATCAGTTTTCAGCCTTCATTCATATTGAAAAGTTGAAATATGAATGAAGACCCAAGACCCTGCTAGACCCAAGTGCAGCGTTTAACACCGTTGGCCATAACATTTTATTACAGCTATTATTAAATGGAGAGTCCTCTTCACACACTGAGGTTAATTATGAAGCTCCACAGGCTTCTGTGCAAAGACCAGATTTGTTTACATTATACGTGCTTTAGAAGACATAGCATAGCATACATTTTCACTGCTATGCATAAGATACCCGCTTTTATTGGTTAAACTGCCGGGATGTCTTAGACACATAATGAGCTTTAATTTTCTGCTTCTAAGTTCAGATAGAACTGAGGTTATTGTAACGGGGCGTAAAAAATCTTAGAAACACTGTGGCTAACAAGATCCTTACTCTGGATGGCATCGCCTTGAGCCGCCTGTTGTAGTGATTTGGCACATTATAAGTAAAATTGAAACATACAATCCCATAGCACAACATCAACATTTATTTATATACAAAAATAAAAATGCTTTTTCAGAAAAGAATTGTAACTTCACAATTCATCACCGATTATGTGGGTACATAGGGTAAGTCCTCATCATTATCCCATAGCTGTTCCGGTAATCTCTCAGGGCCTTGGAAGGGTGGCCATGTCCAGTCTACCTCATCAATGTCGGGAGAGTCGCCGACGATGGACATTGACAACGAGGAAGATTTTTTGTATTTCGGCGACTCTCCCGACATTGATGAGGTAGACTGGACATGGCCACCCTTCCAAGGCCCTGAGAGATTACCGGAACAGCTATGGGATAATGATGAGGACTTACCCTATGTACCCACATAATCGGTGATGAATTGTGAAGTTACAATTCTTTTCTGAAAAAGCATTTTTATTTTTGTATATAAATAAATGTTGATGTTGTGCTATGGGATTGTATGTTTCAATTTTACTTATAATGTGCCAAATCACTACAACAGGCGGCTCAAGGCGATGCCATCCAGAGTAAGGATCTTGTTAGCCACAGTGTTTCTAAGATT
Organism: Rhamphochromis longiceps; assembly: GCF_057381845.1. Taxonomy (NCBI): domain Eukaryota; kingdom Metazoa; phylum Chordata; class Actinopteri; order Cichliformes; family Cichlidae; genus Rhamphochromis; species Rhamphochromis longiceps. The sequence continues at coordinate 1,450,253 of NC_140564.1, forward strand.
TTTTACGCCCCGTTACAATAACCTCAGTTCTATCTGAACTTAGAAGCAGAAAATTAAAGCTCATTATGTGTCTAAGACATCCCGGCAGTTTAACCAATAAAAGCGGGTATCTTATGCATAGCAGTGAAAATGTATGCTATGCTATGTCTTCTAAAGCACGTATAATGTAAACAAATCTGGTCTTTGCACAGAAGCCTGTGGAGCTTCATAATTAACCTCAGTGTGTGAAGAGGACTCTCCATTTAATAATAGCTGTAATAAAATGTTATGGCCAACGGTGTTAAACGCTGCACTTGGGTCTAGCAGGGTCTTGGGTCTTCATTCATATTTCAACTTTTCAATATGAATGAAGGCTGAAAACTGATTAGATTAATGTCTGATGATCTTTTCTGTGCTTCTTCAAGTTTGTAACACCGAACATATTAAAGGATGATATAAGGTTCACAGGAAGAGTTTAATTAGACACACATTTACTATTTTTCTTTATACTCTTTCTTTCTTGACATGTTTAATATGCTTACTATCAGAGGAGAAAATGAACCTTGTGTAGTTTAAAAACTTTTTATTTAATCAAACTGTAATGTTGTTGAACTCTGACGGACGTGTCTTTTAATCTTGTCAACAAATCCTTAATCACCTAAATCTGTCATTTACCATCTAGTAAAATGTTCCCTCTGCTTCTGTTGCACATCTCCCCCCGGACACTCTCTGCTTCACCTGTCCTGTGCAGGTGGTCCAACCCCTGCCTGCCTGCCTCCTTAAACTGGGGTGTTTAAATCTCTTTACCTCTGTTGTGAACTTCACACAAAGTTTGTGGTAACAAAATCAAACTGACGAGGATCTCGTTTGAAAAAAAAAAAAAAAACACACACACACACACAGTCACGAGACAAAAAAAAAACAGACTGCTCAAAGCAAAGGCAGAGCCCTCACAGCTGGTAGTACAAACACAGTGACAACATGCGTATCAGATACCCTCAGTGCCAGAAGCATAAATATGAAAAAGGTGGGATCACCAAGAATATCCTAAAAATGGCGTTGAGGTGGGTGTTACAGTGAAAAAAACAAAAAGCAGCCAAATTTTCATCGGAAAATGTTGAATTTTAGTAAAAACAATGCTCTGTAGTTTGATACTGTCGTTACAGACAAAGCAGATGTTTAAAGCCTTTGAACGCTCATTTAAAACGCGCTCATTCTCCTTATCAGCTGGAAACATTAAAGCCGTAAAATGACTTTTTCAAACGGATAAAAACTATTGAACAGCAGCAATGATGAGCCTGTACCAGAATTTGAATGTACATGTGTTGAAGGTGCGGGTCTTGTTGAATTATTAAACATACTTTCTTTAATTTTTCGAGCCACAAAAACAACAACTTTTAATTTTCTTCTGCTTGAGTCTCGGCCTCGGGTAGCTCTACTTATCATTGCTCAATCAGTTGTCTGTTTGTGCTACTTTTTCAAGGAGCAGCGGATTATTGGTAAGGGTGACTTTATGTGTTTAGCTACTTAAGTGGAAGTACTGTGGATAGTTTTACCTTACATACATAGATCTACCAGTACAGCTTCTGAGGTAACAGTTTACAAAATGTTATAATCTATTCAAAGGTTCTTTGCAATTTTACATTGATAAACATTATCCTTAACACATTTGACCCGCATAAAGTGCTATGGCCATCACACTGTCATTTAGAATTGTTTAAATAACTCGTGTCTTAAGTCCTTCCATCAAACAGAAAATAAAAAAATAAATAAAATAAAAAAAATAAAAAAGTCGCATGGATCACTTTATATTTCTAACATTTTGTGATATAAAGTCGTTCATAACAAACTGAAAGGCTGGGAGTTTAAAATGCAAACCGATGGAAGCAGCAGTAGAAGACTATAATGTCACAGAGCACACGGTGTCTATTATTGTGTAGACAATTATAAATAAGAGCTTAATAAAGATGCTTAATTTCTTAAGAAATAAACAGGTGGAGGGATCTTTATCAAAAGTGGATGTTGCATCTGTGGCTAAACCCCTGTACCCAAAAACTTTAAAAATCTACTGTGTGTGAGGCTGTGTAAGTAAAGCTTGCCCTTCACACCCGCGTGTAACAAACCATTTGTTGGGGGTTGTGGATTTGACACCTCAGCATTGTGAAAGTGGGGAAACATGTTTCTGGCTGTGCATAAGATTTCTGCTTACAACTTAGAATCTCAGTTCTAAATGAAATTCAGATGTTTTTTAAGTATGGCTAATGTATTAATTGACTTCTAAGGCACGCACACACACACGCACACGAACAACAACACCAACACAGAGAAGAAGAAGAGGGGGTCGGCAGACTATGAATAAATCTACATACTCTGATATATGGTATGTGTTTTATAAAAACCTACTCTACACCAGCTGAGGAAGTAATTACGGTAAACACAATATTTTGCCAAGTTTCCCCTCTGGGAAAAAGTCTGTCTTCATTTATTCAGTTATTGTACTAATGTATGCACATTTCTATGCTATTAAAGGTACTGAAAAGCTTTACTTACACAATACTTTGGGTACTGAGTTGACTTACAACAAAGATTATGCTGAAATGCTGAAAAAAAAAATTATATATATATATATATATATATATATATATATATATATATATATATATATATATAAATAAAAAGTACTTTTAATAAATTAAATTATTTTTTCACATGAAAACAATATTTATATTAATAAATTCTCGTTTAACAGAAATCTCTGATAATGTTTGTGGTGTCAGCTTTTTCCTTTTCAAACTGTGCGAGAGAAGAAGTATCTCATGACATTCACGCCTAATGTGTTCAGCATATTCTGCACAGTCTGCATCGTCACTGGTACCTGTTTAAGGCTGACGGGGGGTTGAACAGCAGGCTCTGGACACGGACCCCAGTGAGGAACCTGAGCCCTGATGATGGGGAGGGTGAGTGCAAACACCAGAGCCAAAGGTAGCTTCATGGTAAAGATGTGGCTTTATTACCTAAAGAGAGTATGAAAGAAAAGCAGGTAAGGTAACACAAACCAAAAGAAACATGGCCAACGCAAACAAGATTACTGCTACATCAACTCAGGCAACATTTTTCTTGGCAGAAATAATCTAATATTAACTAATTTATAGTTTAATCCTTCGCATGTATCTCCACAGATTTCTCTTACCTCTGTGTTCCAGTGGTTCAGATATGTGCTCTGTCTTTAGAGATAGAGAGACAAGGCCGTGTGACCGATGGTGACATGGAACTGAATCTGAGCCCCAAAGAGAGAATAAGAGTTATGCTTTTGCACCATATTGTGTTTTCACCATTCTTTCATAGCAAGAAGAATGATTTTCAGTCAAATGATCCCTACAATCAGTATATTTAATTTCAAAATCAGCCACCCTGGAAATCAACCTACCATCTGGATAATTGTCAGATACTTCTTCCACCACAGGTACTTTTGGATCTTAGGTCCACAGGAGGCAAGACTGTAATACAGGTACATCAGGACATGGATCATCGCATTCATATGTGCACCAAAGAATGCTGCAGTAGAAGAAACAATAAGTTTTTAATTTTGTTCTGCTTACTATAGTTAAAAAAAATCTTAAACTGAGTTGCTCTGAACTCCTGCTGTCTGTATCCAATAAAAAGACAATAGTTGAGGGGGTGGGAGATACAAACAAGTGTAGGTCCAGGGGCCCATGAATCCAGATTAAACTATCCAAGCTACATATGACGATACTATGCTTGTGGGTTTCAGTGAAATTTGTCATCTAGCTTCCTCATCAGTGTTCAGACTCAGTTTACTCTCAGTCACAATCATCTACTTGCAAATATACATATAGCTGCACCTGTGTTTACTAATTAGCAAGTGATAGCGTGTTATCATGCTAAATACATACTGTGAACATGATAAACATTGTACCCAATAGTAAACTTCAGCGATTAAATGCTATTACTCTCAACATGTTGCCTTGTTGGCATTAGCACTTAGCTCAAAGTGCTCCTCTGCCTGTGGTATACCTTTACAGAGTTGCTAGCATGGCTGTTAATATGCAGATGCATATTATAAAAAAAAAAAAAAAAAAGCTCAACAAACAACAATAATGAATACATTAACCAGTAGTGAATAAAAGGTTTATAGACAAGTAGCTCCACATGTTTGGTTTAGCTTCCTGAAGCATCCACCAAGGCATTTGTGTCTCTTCCCAGCCCTCACCCAGTATAAACCACAAAACTACAGAGCCGGTGAAGGCTTTATCAACAGCAATGCTGATAAATTCATATATATATCATATAGCTGATGTCTGCTGTGTTGTAAGCTACTCACACTGTCCTCCTGCCACCCACTTGATGCCAATCCACCAGAGCGTGAACATGGAGCAATGATGGTAGACGTGCAGGAAGGTGACCTGGTTAAATTTTTTCCTCAGGATGAAAAACACAGTGTCCAGATACTCAATGCCTTTGGAGATGAAATACCTCCACAGAGCTCCTGCCACCTGACTCCCGCAGAAATAAAGAAGGGGAAGAAAAAGACTGTTAACATATGAACATATATGATCAAGAGCTACATGTGTGTGAACTCTGATTTTGGAAATCCTAACCTCGACCCGAGACTGACTCACTTGTGGTTTCTGTTTCAAACTACGTCATAGAGCAACAGGAAGGAAGGTGAAACTGAACACCATTCAACTCCGGCTTGTACTTTTTTCTGATAACAGGCCCGTGCTCTAAATGTATGGATGCCTCTCATGTTTCTAAAAGCTCTCTGAGTGACGTGTCCCTGGCAGGCTGACTGTAATTTTCTGAACCATGGGTACAGTGGAGAATTATTAACAGGTAGGGATCTGGTTCCAAGGAAACTAATTATTGTAGACACAAAAGTCTTAAGATAGTAAGTTACATAAACAGCTGAAGTCCCACTACTATATTCAGAGTTTATCTGTGTGTGTGTGTGTGTGTGTGTGTGTGTGTGTGTGTGTGTGTGTGTGTGTGTGTGTGTGTGTGCGCGCGCGCGCGCAGTCGGGAGAGTTGGGGTATCCAATTTCCTTTTTTTTGAATGCCTTCTTGTGAACGCTGTCTGTTTTCCACATTCTGCAACGGTAAAATACGACTTAGAGGCGGATATTTGTTTTACCTTATGGGCAACAGTTGTCTGGCTTTGTTCTTGCTGTTGACAAAACTCGCCTCATGATTGACTCTGAGAAAAAAACTCTTTCCCACAGAGGGGAATAAACTTATTCGAATATGAGCTTTTTTCCACTAAGACTTGTTTTATGGGGAGATGTACGAAATTATTTACCGGGTTACAAGCAATGATAATATCGGATGTTGACTCCTCAGCGTCATCATTTTCTATCTATTGAGAAATCCCATTGTAAAAGTAATGAAGAAAAAAACTATTCTGCCGTCTCACTCCTCCTTGACCCGCGGTGTGTGTGTGTGTGTGTGTGTGTGCGTGTGTGTGTGTGTGTGTGTGTGTGCCTTCTTGCGAACGCCGTCTGTTTTCCACATTCTGCAACGGTAAAATACGACTTTGAGACGGATATTTGTTTTACCAAATGGACAATTGCTGTTGACAAAACTCGCCTCATGGTTGACTCTTTCCCACAGAGGGGGGTGCTTTAATAAACTTATTCGAATATGAGCTTTTTTCCCCGCTAAGACTTGTTTTATGGGGAGATGTACAAAATTATTTACCGGGTTACAAGCAATGATAATATCGGATGTTGACTCCTCAGCGTCATCATTTTCTATCTATTGAGAAAACTTATTGTTAAAGTATTGAAGAAAAAAAACTCCTCCTTGGCCCGCGGTGTGTGTGTGTGTGTGTGTGTGTGTGTGTGTGTGTGTGTGTGTGTGTGTGTGTGTGTGTGTGTGTGTGTGAAACAAGATCGCCTGTCGCTGGTTTGTTTTTCAGTCTCTCAAAAGGAAAAGTAGTATTCACTAAGGGATAGTTATTCGTTTTTTACACATAGGCAGCCTGTAGGTTACAAGCGGATAGAAAGTTCTTCTTTTCATCACAAGCTATGGTGTATCTTAAAGGTTTTTTTACAGCGTCTGTATTATAGGAAAATAAAATACTATTGAAATCTCTACAGGAAGTCACTCTTTATTTCCATTACAAACGCCGGTGCAGCTTAAGAAAGTAAAATTACATCCGCTCTGTCTCTCTATACATCACAGAATCATCTGCTGCATCACCGCTGTGCTTAGGGAACATGACGCAACAGGTCTGAAAATGACTAGACACTTCCGGAGTATTTCCGGTAGGGTCATAAGGTCCGGATCGAGGCCTTCCATAGTAAATATGCTGTATTTGAATATGTCATATTCAAAGCCTTCTTCTTTGGGAGAGCAGATCTCATCGGACACAGGAACGCTGCGGGGCTGCAGAAGGAAATCCATCTTGCGTCTGGGCCTTAGAAATTGTGACGGACTCCACCTCTCTGCTTTTTTATTCCCCTCCAACAGATGGCGCGCTTCCGGAGGTTTCCCCCTCCCTCTAAAAACTTTTTTTCCCAACAACAGATGACGCGCTTCCGGAGGTTTCCCCCTCCCTCTAAAAACTTTTTTTCCCAACAACAGATGGCGCGCTTCCGGAGGTTTCCCCCTCCCTCTAAAAACTTTTTTTTCCCAACAACAGATGACGCGCTTCCGGGGTTCACCCCCCCCTTCTCAGGATGCAATTCGACACGGTTAGCAACAGATGGCGCGCTTCCGGGGTTCACCCCCCCTTCTCAGGATGCGATTCGTCACGCGGGGGGTTTCCCACCCCCCTTCTCCGGATGCGATTCGTCACGCTCATTACACGCTTCCGGGGGGGAGGGGCGGGAGGTCAAAAGGTCGTGATTAGGGCCATCAATCACTTCGGATCAAATTTTGTCATAAGCTGTATGGGATTAACTCTCTCTTAAGTTGCCAGAGTAAATTCCAATGCTGATTAACACACGATAATAATACTGTGCATTTGTCTAGTACAATAATCATAAACTGTTTCGTTATCACAGAAATGCATCATTAACTGGTTATGGGAAGATGAAGAAGCTAGTTGGCTAATCACGTGACAACCCATACGGAAAAGAAATAGTAAAAACTTATATGTGATTACTCATGAAAGTGGCCACTTTCGCATTACTTTCATACATTGTTTTAGTAAGTATCCAAAACATACAAGTTTCATTATATAATTTTTCAAGGGATCTTATATCTGTTTTCACACTTATATGCTTTTCATACAAGTTTCACACAAGACAGATACAAACTTTATAAGATTTATATATATCTTTTCCATATGGGAAGAACTACCTAACAGGTTTTCTTTTGCGTTTTTCATGTTTGTCACAGTGTTTCAGTGCTTTTAAGGAGCAGCAACTACAATGAGTGACAAAGAAAAGAAAGATTAAAATTACAAAGATTTGGAAGTTGTTGGAAGGTTTGTTATAAAGATGTGTGAGCTTTACATGGCTTGGAGTGTAGTATTGATCCAAGGCTAATTATATTAAAAGCTAACAATGCAATTATCCAAAGATGCATATAGAGATAAACAGAAACATCACTTTGTTTGTTTGTGTGCGTGCGTGTGTGTGTGTGTGTGCACGTGTGCGTGCGTGCGTGCGTGTGTGTGTGTGTGTGTGTGTGCACGTGTGCGTGTGTGTGTGTGTGCACGTGTGCGTGTGTGTGTTTGCGTGTGCATGTGTGCATGTGTGTGTGTGTGTGTGTGTTTGTGTGTGTGTGCGTGTGTGTGTGTGTGTGCGTGCGTGTGTGTGTGTGTGCATGTCTGTGTGTGTGTGTGTGTCTGTGTAGGTACTGAGTGGGTGACTTCCCTGGGCTCCCCCCTGTCCTGGGCTCCTGTGGGCAGGCAGCTATCAGAGCCAGCAGAAAAGAGAAAATCAATGCTTAGCGTCTCAATGAATGTGGCGAGTGCTGGATTGATTGTGACTCTAAATTGGGTCAACAGGATTGTCTATTTAAACGGTAAGAGCCCTTAATCATCGTTTTAGCTGAGATAGACTCTCAGGCATGCACTATTCCTTTAACATCACGCTGTTATCTGCACCTCAATTCAGCCAGAGCCTCAAAGACACTGCTTCTATCAGATATCTAGAGTTGGGTATGCATGCTAACTGAATGATTGGCAGTCAGCTTGGTACCTTGGTTGTCACGGCTGTGTGTGACAACCTCATAAATGCATTCTCACACGTGGTCTAATGATGAAGTGTCCGTATGTTATCACTTAGAAGTAAACAGAGGTTGGTAGAACTGAGAGCCTCAGTCTGCTCTCCACTCAGTGCCTATGAACAAGGCTATTAGTGACCTCGCTCTAGGTGGGGCATCGATGTGGGCTGACCAGGTTACTTTTCCTATCTGAAGCCAAACCATGGAGTGCTATAGAGATTGACAGACCACGTGACTTTCGCGCATTGCATGCCGGTAACTCGTGGCAAAACAATCCAAGTACCTGCATCAAATGCAAGCATTTGCAGCACCGCAAAACGTTCATTCTTCGGTTCCAATAAATTCTTGCTTTTTCTTTGCCCCCCAAAAATGTATGTACAAAACGAAGGAGAACAATGCCGGTCCGTACAAGGACAGACTTAATGAAAAGTCAAAGAAAAGATACGAGGAAAAAAATCAAACCAGTGAAAGTGTTAGATCCTTATGAGCACACAGAGGGACAAAATACGTTTACGTGCTGCCCAACTT